>NC_056743.1:1530483700-1530573698 GCF_019279795.1 Protopterus annectens | reverse complement strand
AAAAAAACCCCTTGTCTGCTGCATAAACAGGATATGTTACAGGGACAGGTTCGTCTCTCAAAGATTACTCATTCTGTGGAACAGACTTCCCATCCATGTGTAAAGCAAAGCGTATCCCTAACCCTGTTCCAATGCAGCTTGGAAGAATGGATGGGAATTGCAAAATTACCATTGCTTTTGGTACCTGTGTCCCTAATGGAGAGGGGACAGCGTATGAATGCTTGATGTCTACAAGCCTGTATTGTAACTGTAACATTTCTTGGGGTATTGATTCATCACCAGTATTGGTAAATATGGGATAAGCTTGGCTAATCTTAAAAATCGCTCTTGGGCCAATAGCCTAGTAATCACCTATGAACCTTTAAAATTCAAGTTTACAAAATAAAATGAGATGTAATGCGATCCTGTCTCGCCTACATTCATAACTGATGGGCTCGGAGCCGAGAATCTGCTCCGACCCGGCCGGTACACTAGCACGAAGTCTCTCATTGGCTGGGCCAACCCCCTTATCCCAGGATGCACCACGCCCAAACCCCCAGATCTCGTTTGCCGCTCCTAGAGTAACGACATGGTCTCAACTTGGCTGTGGCTAAGTACCCTTCTCTTTTGGCCTTTTGGTCGCTTTTTGGCAGTTAGCTTTAGAATTTATACTCAAACAGCTATTTTAATAGCTATCTTGTTAGTTCAATTGTGATTGACTGTGTTTGTCTTTTTGAATTGTTGGGGTAATCCCTTCTGTTTGGCGGGCTAGGCCTGTTTGAGTTAGAGGGCCTTTGCCCCATCTCTTGTAGAGTGTTTAAGTTAGAGCTCTTCCCTCCTTGTGTGTTTTGAGTGTGTTACAGTATGTCTGGCAAAGAAAAGGAACATAAGCCATGGGGCTTTAAAAAATGTTCAAAATGCAATTATAAGATGTCGTTGACAGATGGCCACGCCATCTGTGTTTATTGTTTCGGGGCTAAACACTTGCAAGAGTCTTGCAGTGTTTGCCATGCTTTCTCCTCTCGTGTCCTACATGAGAGGAAAAATAAGCTTATCCTGAAAGGTCTCATCAAACCAGCCTTCGAGGAAGCTTTGGCGGCTTTTCCTTCGAAATCGAAGCAAAAGTCGTCTTCGGCTCTGACAAGTCCGTCGGAGCCACCTGCAAAAAGGGCTAAATGTGTCCCCTTCCTCAGCTCCACTGGCCTCAGAGCTGAAGGATAGAGGATCTAAAGCTGGGTCTCCCTGCTAGGCTCCACTGTTTTTGGAGTCTCGGGATGAGAGATCAGGTACTCTGTCCCCTTCCTCGGCTCCACTGATTTCGGAGCCGCAGGATAGAGGGTCTAAATCGGGGTCTCCTTCGTCGGCTCCATTGGTCTCCGAGCCGCTGGAGAGTGTTTCTGCTCTGGGGTCAGTTTTGTCGGCTCCTGAACCGTTGGTGCCGAAAGGGGTCTCGGTTCTGGTAGAGTCTGCTTCGTCCCCGATCCTTTTGCAGCCGATTCGGAGCTGGCCTCCTAGCCTTGTCTTGGAACCGATAGAAGTCTCTCGGCCCCCTTCTGTTTCCTCCAGGTCCTCCAGGCTTTCAGATTCAGATGTAGATAGGGTGGTCCAGAGGCTCCTCCAGTCACCTGTCTTATCCAAATTATTTTCGGCTCCGGCCCAGTCGGCCCCGGAGCCAGCCCCTTCGATGCCATTTCTTCCTCCTCCGACAACCTTGGTGTCGTCTGAGTCTGACTTCGTAGAGTTGGGTGAAGTCCTTGAGTCGGTCCTGAGACCCACTGCTAGTCTGTCAGCACCGTCTTCAGCTCCAACCCTTTCTGTGCCTTCCAGAGGTTTCGGTTCTCGGGTGTTCTCAGCCGGGCCCAAGGGGGATTCGGCTGGGCTTCTGGCCATGGTCTCGGGGACGGGCTTCTCCTCACATTCTGGTGGGCCCGCCTTCGAGGCTATGAGGAGCGCACTGGCCAAGTCTCTAGTGACTTCACCTGAATCTGCGACTCCTTCCCTAGACACGGCGGCTAGAGATTCTGGTGCCTCCCTGTCTTTGGACAGCGCGGCTCCTAGGCCTGAGGATTCCTCCTTGTGAGGTCCCCTGTTTTCCGAGGAGCCTTCAGAGTTCGTGCCTGAAGAGCCCCCCAGGAAACAATTGTGCAGAAGGAAGCACATAGATTCCCCAGATGAGTCTGTCACCTCGGACACCGACCTCGATGATGCGGAGGGATCCCCTAAGTCGTCCTCTGACGATGTCTCGTTCTCCGATATCCTGGAGATCTTGAGAGAGGGGCGACTGGCCATCCAAAACCCCTTCCACGGAGGAGTCTGTCTTCCACAAGGCCTTCGGAGCCCAAGCCTCCACCTCCTGGATGTCTCCACCCTTCGATGAGTTACAGGACCTTATTTGTCGAAGGGTGTGGGAACACCCTGATTCTGTGGAGCCAGTTCCTTCTCGCCCCAACAAGTTTTTATCCTCACCCCCCCTGGCAAGGAGTTTCTAACCAAGGGAGTTCCGGTTGATGCTATGGTGGTGGCGTCTGCCACCCAGCAAGATGTTGCATAGGCATCTATTTCTATCCATCCTCCTAACAAGGAGTCCAGGAGCATGGATAGGTACGGGAAGCGTACCCTGACATCAGCGACCTTTACCCTGCGGTCGCTAAATTATTTGTCACTTTACAAGGCTCCAAAGGGATCTCATAAAGGAGTTGGGAGATGCCCTGTCGGGTAATGTGCCTGAGGCGTTGACGCAGTCTGTCAACGCCCAGCTGTCTACCCTTTCGTCCATTGTTAACTCGTCCATGAGGCTCATATCGTAGGCAGCCGAAGGGGGAGCTAGGGCAGCGAGTTCGGGCGTAGCCCTTAGGAGGGAAGCCTGGATGCGCTTGTCACTTTGCGGAGGCGTTCAAGTCTTCCTTCACCGATGCTCCATTCGATTGGTCCTCTCCCTTTGGACCCAAGGTGAAAGACACACTCACTAGATGTGAGCAGGAGGGTAAGACTTTGTCTGCCGTTGGGGCCCATTTTTCGCTTCCCTCGAGACCTTATCCCAAGGCTCAGAGGGGAGGAAAGATGTGGTTCAGAAAGTCCCAAAAGTCTTTCCCTGCCCATCAGAGTGACCCCCCTTCCTGAGGCAGAGGGGTGGAATTATTCTGGAAGACGTCGCTCCAGAGGCGGCAGAGGCCCCTGCAACTCAGGAGACCGCAAATCCTTTCGTGGTTCCTCCTTCCAGTGTCCCTGAGGGACTGCCCGACTGTGCGTCTCCGGAGCCAGTCGGGGGTCGATTCTCAATGTATCCAAGAGACTGGGGTTCCATCACTCAGGATCAGTGGCTGCTTCGTATCATTGCCGGAGGTTACACCATTCCCTTTATCCGTCCCCCTCCACCGTCAAGGAAAATCCCAGATGTGCCACCCAGTCAACGGGATCTAGCAGCCATAGAGGTCGCAAAGCTGCTCGGAAAGTTAGTCATCCAGCCAGTCCCTGCAGACTAGACCGGATTTGGAACTTACTCAAAGTTATTTTTGGTGCCGAAAAGAACAGGGGACTTGAGACCCATTCTGGACCTCAGCCACCTAAACCACTTCGTAAAGTAGTCCAAGTTCCGCATGGTCACGTTGCAATCCATTTTCCCATTGCTGGAAAAAGGAGTATGGATGTGCTCCATCCATCTCAAGGACGCCTATTATCACATCAAGATAAACAGGGCATCCAGGATACATTTACGCTTCCACCTAGGAGCCAGTCACTTCCACTTCCGAGCCCTGCCCTTTGGTCTCACCACAGCCCCCAGGGTGTTTACCAAATGTCTGGCAGTGGTGACGGCTCACCTGAGACGTCTGGGATTCCAGGTGTTTCCATATCTAGACGACTGGCTCCTAACGCCCCCACCAGGCATCTTCTTCTTCAAGCCGTGAGTGCTACCATCGAGTTGGGACATCTATTAGGAATTACATTCAACTGGGAAAAGTCTGTATTGCTGCCATCACAGCATGTTGCCTTTATAGGCGCAGAGCTAGACTCTGTCAAGATGCGAGCATTCCTTCCAACAGAGAGGATAAAGATACTACAGGACCAAGTCCTAGCCTTACTACCCCGAAGGAAAGCCCCAGCCAGGATGGTCCTTCAGCTTTTGGGGTGGATGGCAGCCGCCATTCTTCTGGTCCCTCTGGCAAGATTGCACATGCGAATTCTCCAATGGCTCCTGTCGACCCGGTGGTCATACCATGATCTGCCCTTGTCATACCCGATTCTCATCACGGAAACCTGCCGGCGAGATCTTCTTTGGTGGCTTCTCTCCTCCAACCTGAACAAGGGGTGACTCCTCTGCCCCCCCTCCCCCATTGCCACAGTGACCACGGACACCTCCCAGATAGGGCGGGGGGGGGCATTATCTGGACAGGACAGTTCAAGGCACGTGGCAGGATCACGAAACCCACTTACATATCAATGTTCTAGAAATGAGGGCAGTGCTTCTAGTGTTGCAGGCACTTCACAGCTCTCTTCCTAAGGGTACCATCGCAATCTTCTCAGGCAATATGGCGGTAGTATGGTACCTGAACAAGCAGGGAGGAACCAGGTCTTATCCTCTTTGCAGAGAAGCCATGAGAGTTTGGAACTGGGTGATCGCTTCCCAGAGATTTCTAGTGGCAACACGCATTCCGGGGAAGTCCAATGTGATAGGCTGAGCAGAGTTATTCTGATGCCTCACGAGTGGTCCCTGAACGACCGAGTAGCAGTTCGGATCTTCTCCAAGTGGGGGTTTCCCTGTTGCGACCTTTTCGCCAGCCCCTGGAACGCGAAGTGCAGCAATTTCTTCTCCCTGATTCCCCCCCAGGGCGAGTCACCCAGGGACACTGTAGTCCACAATTGGCCTTCCGGTCTGCTCTACGCCTTCCCTCTGGTCCCACTACTGCCAAAGGTGATTCAGAAGGCAATCTGCTTGGAAAGCAGCATGATTTTGATTGCACCACACTGGCCCCGCCAAGTTTGGTTTCCTTTCCTTGAGAAGTATGCAGTGAAGGATCCTTGGATTCTGGACCCAGTTCCAGACCTCCTGACTCTTCAGTCAGGTCAGGCCCATCCATCACTGCGAACTCTCAAGCTAACTATTTGGCTGCTCCACTTCCGACCTTAGTAAGACAGCATATCCTTTCGCCTGAGGTGGTCCGGATTCTGTCTTCGTCTCACAGAGCTTCCACTAAGAAGATATATTATAATAAATGGAAAAGGTTTGAAATTTGGGCCCAGTGGTACAACCTTCACCCTCTGACAGCCCCGGTGTCGGCCGTATTAGATTTTTTGGCATCTCTTTTTAGACAGGGTTCCGCTGTCTCCACACTTAAAGTCCAATTGGCAGCGATTTCTAATTATCATGTTGCCTTTGAGCCTTCACTCATGAGTCATAAGTTGTGTAAGGCCTTTCTTAAGGGAGCCTGGTTGCTTCCCGTGTCGCAACCTGTTTTGCCATGGGATTTGAATGTAGTTTTAGGAGCCTTGACGTCTCATCCCTTCGAGCCGGCGGCCACTTGTGAGCAAAAGTTCTTATCTTGGAAGACTACCTTCTTGGTAGCTATTACTTCAGCCAGAAGATTTTCTGAGCTTCATGCCCTCTCTGTTAAGCCCCCTTATCTGATCTTTCACAAGGATAGAGTATCTCTAAGACTAAACCTGTCATTTCTTCCGAAGGTTTCTTCTGCTGTTTGTCTGCAGCAATCTATAAGAGCTACCAGTTTTCTTTCCAAAATTTTCCAACAAGGCAGAATACAGGCTTCATCAGTTGGATGTGCATAGACAACTGAGGTTTTACTTGGATAGGACACAGCAGCAGAGGAAATCAGACCAGTTGTTCGTGGCCTTTGCCGATAACAGGATTGGCAAAGCAGTAACTAAGACCACTGTTGCTAGGTGGATTAGGGATTGTGTTTCATTTATTTATGCATCAACAGGAAGGGACCTTCCATTTCCAGTTAGAGCGTATTCTACTAGGGCTATGGCAACTTCAGTGGCCTTCCACGCCAGACTGTCGGTGGATGAGATATGTGCAGCGGCCACTCGGGCTTCTCCACATACTTTTATTTCTCATTACAAACTGGACGTGGCCTCTAGAGGTCGGGCGTCCTTTGGTTTTAGTGCTCAGGAGTGTTTTCCAGTGAGCCTCCCAGGATCTAGGTGCTAGGGACAGTGTCCCATCAGTTATGAATATAGGCGAGATAGGATCGCATTACATCTTTTAGTTATGTACTTACCATAACGATAGATGTATGTGATCCATCTCTCCTACATTCTTACGTACCCGCCCTCCTTCCCCCTACCTGTTGGATCTGGAGGAAACACTATTGTACAGTCGGAGTGGCACATGAGAGAGTTGTTGTGGGGCAAACAAGATCTGGGGGTATGGGTGTGGTTCTTCCTGGGATAAGAAGGTTGGCCCAGCCAATGAGAGACTTCGTGCTAGTGTATCGGCCGAGTTGGAGCCGATGTCCTTCAAGAATGCAACTGCAGTCATAACATGTGGGTTGCCCTGCCTCAGGCAGCCCTCGGTCGGCCGGATTCCAAAGTCTGGGTCAGACGTCGGCTGATGTCGCATTTCTCTCCGACGTCAGAGCGGCTGGAGTACATAAGCATCAGCCGACGCCATTTTCTTCAGTCTTTCTTGCCGCGCGGTGCCCGAAGCAGAAGCAGTTCGCAAGTGCCGGTCAGTCAGCTCCTGTATTCTTCGATACCGAAGTCATCAAAAAAGCTAAGTACCCCGTTGGGGACCTTTTCTTGCCTCAGCTGATGTCAGAAATAACTGAAAAAGTTAACAATTGTCTTTCTTGTGGTAAACAAATACCTCATAAGGATTTCCACTCTTACTGTCTTCCTTGCCTGGGCCCAGACCACGACGTCTCGGCCTGTGTAGCCTGTGCTCGCTTCAACAAGCGCACTCTCAGGCGCCGGGCGGAGTTCGCTGTAGACTTTTTTGCCGATAAATTTGCTTACACCATGCCGTTGGATCTTCCGACATCGCAAACTCCCAAAAAGCGAAAAGACCGGGACCGACATCCTCGGCCCGCATCTACCACCGACTCCACGCCAAAACCTAGCGCGAGTGCTCCGGTTCCTTCTCAGACTGTCTCTCCACCGCTCCGAACCGAAGACACCGCATTACCGACGACTCCGATTCCGGACATCACTCCGCCAGTTATCGATTTTACTCCGGATACCGAAACCGAGGAAATGCCTGAGACCATTGCTGTAGACAAGGTCACTCCTGCACGTGGAGCTGCCAGGCCTCTTATGGCCATGTCTATTAAGGCCTACACTAGGGCTAAGGCAGCCAGCAAAACTAAGCATATCACTTCTAAATCCTTACCTCAGCCTACTCCAGAGACACAAATTATGTCCATGGCTGCTGATTTAATTTCCATGATTAGAGGTTCACAGACTATTCCTTCAGATGAAGACTTTGAGGGCTCTGTCCACTCTGATAGCCAGGAAGAGCTCTTCCAGACCTATGAGGACTCGGATGCAGAAGATTCCATCCCCTCGGCCTCTCCTCCTGAGGATATTTCTTTTGGGGAAGTTCTGCACACCATGAGGGAACATTTCAAGTGGCAAGGTCAGGAATATTCTGATTCTAGGAAGCTGAGGACTTTCCTTAAGAAGCCCCAGCACAGGCCCTTAGCTATTCCTCCTGTACTTGATGTTCTGGATGATCTATATTCTGATTCTAGTGCTACCCCTGATTCTCTTCCTCCTGCTCCAGCCAGGCCAGACAGGTATTACAGGGTCCCAGAAACTCATTCCCATTTATTCAGGGCCCATTCTGCTGATTTGGAAACTATTTCACAGGGGCCTAAAGGAGTTTCAGCCTCCACCTCTAAAAATCCATTGCCCTCCAACAGGGAGGCCAGGTCATTAGAGAGATGGGGTAAAAAGGTTTACACATCCACTACCTTATCTATTAGAGCTTTAAATTGCCTTTTTCATATGTTCCAATATCAGGATTACCTTTTAGAAGATTTACAAAAAACTTTAGCCACTCCTGATCCTTTAGACAGGAAAACTTTGCAGGAAGCTGTACATAACACTCAGCAAGTAAGCAATCACTTCCTGCAGTGTGGATATGATGCACTGAAAGCTTCATGTAGGGCAGCTATGACAGGGGCAGTCATTCGTAGACATGCTTGGTTAAAAGAGCAACCTCTACCAGATCATGTAAAAGCAAAACTTCTGGATGCACCTTTGGAAAAGAACAAGCTTTTTGGTGCAAATGCTAAGGATGTGTTGAAGACCATAGAAGAAAAAGCAAAATCAGTTCAGACGGTGAAAGATTTCCTCCAAGTTCAACCCCCCAGATTCAGTAGGAACTGGCCTTCTAAAAACTGGTCCTTTCCTAATACAGAAAAGTTTCAAAGGGGTAAGAACAGACGTGGCCGAGGAAGAGGCCAATAGAGGCCCTTACAGGGGACGACAATGGCAGCCAGGAAACCAAAGAAGTGACGCAGGGGTTTCACCTGCCCCACAACCACAATCTCAATGACTTTCCTGTACTACCCCCTACCAGGGAACAAATAGAAGCTCCCTTGGGAGGGAAATTATCTCTGTTTGCAGAAAATTGGCACAGACTGACAAAGGACAAATGGATTTTGGACATTATAGACCGAGGGTACAGGTTTCATTTTTATACCTTACCAAGAAAACAAGGCATGCCAAATCTACCACAAAACCAGAGGGTAGAGGCTATCAAGCAAATCACTCTGCTGACTCGGATGAAAGCAATAGAAAGAGTTCCACAACAAGAACAAGACCATGGGTTTTACTCAAGACTGTTCCTTGTTCCAAGAAAAGAATCTCAATGGAGACCAATTCTGGATTTGTCCGCATTAAACACCTTTCTCATAGTACCAAAGTTCAAAATGCTGACTCTACAGCAACTCCTTCCCATGCTGGGCAAGGGGTCTTGGCTGATTACTCTGGACCTCAAGGAAGCATACCTGCATGTCCCTATCAGACACAGCTGCAGAAGATACCTCAAATTTCTTGCAGGACCAGAGCATTATCAATTCTCAGCATTGCCATTTGGCTTATCTACTGCGCATTCACAAAATGCCTGGCTTCAGTAATTGCTCATTGCAGGCTCCAGGGGATACAAATTTACCCGTACCTGGACGACTGCCTCATACAAGCGGACAACAAATTGATGTTGACAAAAAACCTGGATTATGTCATACGATTACTTCGAGCTCTAGGATACACAGTCAACTTCCAAAAGTCAAGACTGCAGCCATCCCAGCAAATAATCTTCTTAGGAACCAAACTAGACACAGCCTCTCAGATGGCTTACCTGACAGAAGACAAACAAGAGAAGTTAACTCATTACTTCAAGGGTTTAGCAAAACTCACCCAGATGACTGCAAGGAGATTCCTACAGGCCCTGGGTTATATGGCATCCTGCATTCTCCTGGTTCCATTAGCAAGACTACACATGACAAAGCTTCAATGGTACCTAAAAAGCATTTGGTCGCAACACAGCAACAACTTGGAGACAATCATACCGCTCATTCCATGCCTACAAAAGGAATTCCTATGGTGGGCCTCGGTGAGCCAGGCAAATACAGGTATGTCATTCAAAAAACCACAGATAACACAGACCATGACCACAGACGCCTCAGACCTTGGATGGGGGGCGCACATGGAAGGCAGGTGTATACAAGGACAATGGTCTCCAAAGGAAATGCATCTGCATATAAACCAAAAAGAAATGCTGGCAGTAATGCATGCCATCGAGGCTTTTCAACACCAACTCCAGCAAGGCCATTTACTGATATGGACAGACAACACCACTGTGATGTGGTACATAAACAAGCAAGGGGGCACCCACTCTTACCCCCTTTGCAGACTGACAATGTATCTTTGGGAGAAATCACTGAGTCTAAACATCCAGTTACAATCCCAGTTTGTTCCAGGAAAAGACAATGTGTTGGCGGACAGCCTAAGCAGGAATTTCACAGATCCCCACGAGTGGAGGTTGCATCCGAAAGCCTTCAGACAACTCACTTCGACATGGGGCAAGCCAGAAGTGGGCCTATTTGCCTCTCATCTCAACCATCTTCTACCAAAATTCTGCACAAGGACATACCATCCAAAAGTTTGGAAAATAGATGCCCTCTCATTCAACTGTAACTCACTAACAATCTATGCATTCCCACCTCTGCCACTGATGACCTCAGTATTACTAAAGATCAAAGCAGAGAGACCCAAGGGAATCATAATAGCTCCGGATTGGCCAAGACAACACTGGTACCCACTACTACGGAGCATATGTCACACCAGGAAGTGGGCCCTTCCACTATGGCCTCTACTTCTGACTCAACACAACTTCGAAACAGTGCATCCAAATCTACAGACACTGCAGCTAACAGCTTGGGAGATCCCATAAATAACTTCAGACTATCTCTCTCCAAGGAAGTTCAGCGGATACTAACAGAGGCTCGAAGACCATCCACCAGAAAGGTTTACTTAGCAAAGTGGAAAAGATTCAGCAATTGGAATACCAGCAAGGGACATGATGCATCATTGTTGAACATCCCACTCATACTGGAATATTTGGCAGATATGTTAAAGAACGGCCTCTCTCATTCTTCCATAAAGATACATGCATCTGCTATTTCAGCTAGATACAACTCTGATCCTCCTGTTTTTTCTCACCCTTTACTAAAGCAATTCCTCAGGGGAATCAAGAACATTAAGCCACCAAGAAAGGTCCCAGTGCCAGCCTGGGACCTCAGTTTTGTCCTAGAAAAACTGACTCTACCTCCATTTGAGCCAGCAGCTTCAGTTGACTTGCAATTTCTCTCTTGGAAGACAGCTTTCCTGTTGGCAATTACATCAGCAAGAAGGGTTTCGGAGCTACAGGCCCTAATGGCAATACCACCCTTTATTATTTTTCACAGAGACAGGGTTTCATTAAGGACCAACCCTACTTTCATGTCAAAGGTGGTATCTAGGGTTTCTTTAAATCAAGCAATTCATCTGCCTGCTTTCTTCCCCAATCCTGAGAACAAGGGGGAAAGACTGTTGCATACCTTGGACATTCACAGACAACTTCGTTACTACCTGGACAGAACCAAGGCCAGTAGGAAGTCTGAACAACTTTTTGTAGCTTACGCCCCTGCAGTCCAAGGAAAAGCAATTTCAAAACAGACTATTTCAAAATGGATTGGACATTGCATCAGATTCTGTTACTCCTTTCATGGAAATACTGTGCCAGCCAATGTCAGACCACATTCCACCAGAGCTACAGCCACCTCTACAGCATTTTTAAGAGGGGTGCCTACTAAGGACATTCTAGAAGCTGCTACATGGAGCTCTGTGCATACATTCTCCAAACACTGCAATCTCCCTCTATATTCCAGATCCAGAGCAGGCTTTGCTTCGGCAGTCCTGCAGGGTTTGATTGCCTCACCATCTTTTCCCTAGAGCATTCCTCCTCCCCCAGCTAAGCTATGGTATTCTACCCACATGTTATGACTGCAGTTGCATTCTTGAAGGACATAGTACAGTTTTGTACCTACTATAAATGTAGATGTCCGATAGACATGCAACTGCAGTCGGATTTTCCCACCCTCCATACCCCTCTATGCCTAGGGTCCACTCCTATCCCTGTTTCTCTTAGCTGGGGATATCTGTTATGGTGTATTTGTTTTATTGCTCTTTTATTTGTTTGGAATCCTGTTTTTGTCTTTCAATTTGATTACAGCCTTCCTTGGAGGGCACCTGGCATCTGGGGCAAGAAACACTGAAGAAAATGGCGTCTGCTGATGCTTATGTACTCCAGCCGCTCTGACGTCGGAGAGAAATGCGACATCAGCTGACATTGGACCCAGACTTTGGAATCCGGCCGACCGAGGGCTGCCTGAGGCAGGACAACCCACATGTTATGACTGCAGTTGCATGTCTATCGGACATCTACATTTATGGTAGGTACAAAACTGTACTATTCTCGGCTCCGAGCCCATCAGTTATGAATGTAGGCAAGATGGATCACATACATCTATCATTATGGTAAGTACATAACTTAAAGTTACATAAAGAGGTGAGAGTGAAAAACTGAGTCCAAATACGTTGCGACAGTGATTGTGATGAGAATGAAAGCCACAAGATGTACAAGGCAATACAGTGTATCTAAACCTTTTAATACTTGGTAATGGAAAAAGTGTCCTTTGTTTAATCATTTTTGCAAAAGCTGTGGTGATCATTCGAAAAAAATGTGTAAAAGAGAAGACATGCATGTTAAATAATGGTGTTGAACAAAAACATGAAAATGAGATATTCTGAAGGAAAAATATTTTTTGAATTATATAACTAACATGTATAAAGTATATGCACCCCATAATAAAATAGATGCAATTATGCTGCGTCCATTTATACATTTTTGCAACTCTTCAGTATAATTGCTTCCATCTTTACATAACAGTACTCTTTTATTGTATTGACTACATTTTCTTGGGTATCCAGCTATACACTTTTTAGTGTGTAGGAAAACATCATTAAACAGTCACGTATACCTCCTCTAATTTGACATGAAATTTGTCTGGGGTAAAAGCTGGATGCAACACTCTGCCAGTAACTACCCCAGTCCTCAAAACATCCGTTATATTTTCTTCATATTGATCACTGCTGCATTTACATAAAGTATATGGGTTGTATCCTTCCTAGGTTGTAACAGCTGGCCAGCTCCCAAAGTTTCAGGGCACCTTCCATGCACCCAAGCTGTTAGCTCAAGATAACTTGACTAAAAATTCAAGTTTTGGTTCCAAACCCTTCATAACTTTGTTGCCACCAAGAGCAGCTGTCCTCTTGGGCTGTCAAGTGTCAGTGGTCAGCTAATGCTGTTCCATTGCTGGACAGGTATGTTCCCTTCTGAGAAGAACCTTCCATGTTACTTTTAAACTATGTTTTTGAGAAAAAAGTACTTTAAAGCTCATGGTAAAGTGGTTTTCTTGACTGTCTTGTGACTTTTATGTACTTTTAAATGGGTGCACACTTTTTTACTTTGGGAGTAAAAAGTTGTTTAAAATTACTTTTTCTGTTGAGAAAATGTTTGTTTTACTTTTGAGGGCTGGATAAAGTGTTTAAAGTGCTTTTTACTGAGACTGTGGGAGAAAATTACTTTACTTTCATCTTTTATTGACCTTTGCTGCTAAGCTTCTCCGGGAAGCAAGTATCTTTTCTTTGGCTTGGTAATGAAGCAGTATACTGATCCCTTGGTCAGACCTTCCGGTCACAAAAAGAAAAAAGTTAACTAAACAGTCTTTGCAATCACAGCAGGTTAGTAATTTGCTACTGCCACAGGTAGATGACTGCTGTGGCCAAAGCTGGTTCCTCAGATCACTTGGCTTTTGATCCATATCACTCTGGTTTTGTCCATACAGTCACTGTAGATCATGTGTTAGCCACTTCCTCTGTGGCTGTTGGAGACCATTCAGTGGGCAAGGGAGGTCCACTCTTGTCAGTCATGGTAGAAGGAACAGAGAATGTGCCCATCCTTGAAGTTCTTACTGCAACACTAGGTCTATTTGCCCTAACCATCTTGTCAAAAAGAGCCAGAAAATCTAAACTTGGTTAAGTTTTTCTGTATGGGTGTAATTTATGGAGCTTGGTTCTAAGTCTTGTGCAGCTGTTTCACCCTTCCTGTGAGGTGGTGGGGAATGTGAAGGGACAGATGCAGTCTTTTATTTCCTCAGGTTTCTGTTTCAGATTCTGGGGAGAGTATGATATCTGAATATCCCTGCGAGTGATTTAGTTTACTTGAGACTATTTCCAGAATGAGCCAGTGTCCCCAGGAAGAGAAGACTGAGGGTTCTCAGTCCCTTATAAAGTACTATGAATTGCTTCATCAGCAGTTTCTGGAACCCTCGCCCAGATTTTCAGCTTCCTCCTCCTAAAATTTCAGAGGGATATTCTGCTCCCTTATCCAGTTTTTAACAAGAATGAATGTGAACCATCTGGGATGCAGATGGCAGTGGGAGGAAATTCCTCCAGGGCATTCCACCTCATCCACCATACCAAACCTTCCCTTCCCTCCTTTACTACATCATGTGCTGTCTCAGGTGTTAATAGAAGCATTTCCTCCTTCCCAGTTGAGGAAACTGTTTTATTCAAGAAGGTTTAGTGCCAAAGAAAATTCCTGGAGTCTAGTTCTGCTTTTTTTTTCTGAATCAGTTTGTGATGCTGCAAAAGTTCAGAATGCTTTCAGTTCACATCCTTGTTTATCCCTTCTTCCTCGTTTGTGTTTTCTGTAACCTTAGATTTAAAATGTATATGTCATCACATTCACGTTGATCCAGATTGAAGGCATTTTTTTTTAAGGTTTCATGTGTCTGGATCACATCATCAGTTTTCTGCCTTATCCTTTGGGCTATCCACTGATCCATGTGCTCACAAAGTATCTAGCTCCTGTCATAACTCATTGTTGGCTACAGTGTATCCACATTTGTCCATATTTAAATGACTTGCTTTTCCTTTGTAGAGTCTTTTTCAAAAGTGTCAGGAATCTTTCACTTGGGAAAGAGATCTCCTTCACAGGCTGGGATTCAAAAAACATTTTGACTCAAAAAACACAGAATTTTGTTTTTGGAGTGGCTGGTAGACACCTCAGTTCAAAAAGCTTTTCTTCCACAGGAAAAAAAAATAGATCTATATTTAGATGTATTCCATGAGTTTTCCACTCAGACTTCTGTCCCTGGGTGTGAATACCTCAGGATTCCAGATCTCATGGCTTTCTTGATTCTCATGATGCCTCTTGCAAGACTCCACATGAGAAAGATACGGTGGTATCTGAAGTCTCTCTGGTCCCAGCATCAACACCCAGATGTCCTTCATGTTTCACTGTTGCAGTCATTACATTTGGGTTATCTGCCTGCAGGTAGCCCTCAGCCAGCCTGAATATCAAAGTCTTGGGTCCTGCGTCAGATGCAGTCTCTTCTTCCATGACATCAAGTAGTTGGGGGTATAAAGTATGTAGCTGACGCCATTACATCAGTCTTTCTTGCCGCGCGGTGCCCGAAGCAGAAGCAGTTCGCAAGTGCCGGTTGGCCGACTCCTGAAATTTTCGATGTTCTTCGTGTTTCACAGTTGCATTGCAGTCATTACATTTGCGTAATCTGCTGGCAGGTTGCCCTCAGTCAGCCTGAATAACTAACAAAGTCTTGGGTCCTGCATCGGTTGCGGTCTCCTCTTCCATGACATCAGGTCATCAGAGGTATAAAACATGCAGCAGACACCATTTTCATCAGTCTTTCTTGCCGCACAGTGCCAAAAGCAGAAGCAGTTTGCAAACGCCGGTCGGCCGACTCCTGAAATTTTCATTTTCGAATTTCATAACCGAAGTCTTCAAACTAAAGCTAAGTACCCCATTGGGGAAACTTTTTCTTGCTCCTTACCAATGTTAGTAAAAGTACTTGTGGGAAGCAAATACCTCATAATGATTTTCATTTGTACTGTATTCTTTGCCTGGGCCCTGATCACAACGTGCCTTGCTGTCGGTTTTGTGCTAAATTTAACCAACGCACTATTAAGCGTCTGTATATTTTTGCTTCTAAATATTTTGGTTCAAGATTTAGCCATCCCGAAATGTCGTCTGTTAGCAATCCGACTACCGGAGTTCACAAAAAACGCAAGGAAAAAGACAGACCGTCGAGGTCCAAAACTGACAACGAAGCTTCTCCTAAGTCAGTCGCCGGTACTCAGTGAGGCGCTTTCGCAGCCCCTGATGCCTGCTACTTTTGAGTCACAGACCTCTACCGAGACTGCAAGATTCTGCAAGTATTGAACCCACGGATGTCTCTCCCTTGGATGGGTCCGGAGCCACTGAGCAGGCACCGGCTTCTGAGGGTGTTTTCAGCCCTCAACATTTGTATATTAAACAGATGTCATCATCAAAAACAAGGCCAAAATCTACTTCTGTGTCTAAAAAACCGACGCATGAGCCACGTGCTCAGGCCCCTATGCCTAAAAACAAATTATCAAAATGGTTACGGATTTAATTACCTTGATCAGGGGTTCCCAACCCCCCCCCCCTGCTAAGAGGCCTAGGCAAGGCACTGATTATGAATCTTCAGATCAGGTTTCCATTTCTTCTGATCAGGAATTTTCTATTCCACCTTATGAGGACTCTGATGCAGCGGAATCAATCCCTTCTGCTTCTCCTCCTGAGGATTACTCTTTTGGAGAGACTTTGCATACTTTAAGGGAACATTTTCATTGGGAGAGCCAGGACTTCTCAGAATCCAAAAAGAGGCTTAGGGATTTTCTTCTTCCTCAGCATAGGTCTTTGGCAATACCTCCTGTATTCGACATTGTTGATGATGATTTCTCAGAATCAAGCATGGCTCCTGATTCCCTGCCTCCGGCTTCTAGTAAGCCAGACAGATATTACAGGATTCCTGACTCCCACAAAATTCTTTTCAAAAATCCTGTTGCTGACCCTGAAACTATTTCTCAGGGTCCCAAGGGTGTTAAGGCTTTTACAGCCAAAAAGCCTACCCCTTCTGATAGAGACTCCAGGCGCTGGACAGATGGGGAAAAAAGGTTTATACGTCTGCAACCTTGGCAATCAGGGCCTTAAACTGCCAGTTTCTTATGCTTAAATATCAACAGCATGTTATGGGCTTACTGAAACAGAAAATGATGTTGATTTCTGATTGTGTGGAAAATAGAGTTACAGGATTTATTGCATTCAGCAGAACAGGTTGGAAAGCATACTTTGCAATGTGGTTTTGATTCCTTGGACGCCTCTTGCAGGGCCGCCGCAACTGGATCTGTGATGAGGCATGCTTGGCTCAAGGAGCAAAATCTGCCTGATCATGTTAAAGCTAAATTGTTGGATGCTTCTTTACAGCAGGACAGTCTGTTTGGTAATAGGGCAGAAGAGGTTTTAAAAAAGATGGAAGACAAAGCTAAATTTATGCAAACTGTAAAAGATTTCTTGCAAGTGCAGCCACCCAGGTTCAGTAGACACTGGCCTACTAAGAATTGGTCCTTTCCTGTGCTCAACAGAGCCGCTCAGGGCAAACCCAGATGCTCCAAAGCCTCCAGGTTTAAATTACAAGGATCTTACAGGTCAAAGCAATGGGATGCCTCCACCTCCAAATCAGGACGTAACAAAGCACTACCCTACAGTAAACAGTCTCAATGACTTTCCTCTCTCATCTCCAAGCACTTATCTTTTGGCAGCCCCTTTGGGGGGAAAACTAGTGCTTCATGCTCAAAATTGGCATTTAATTACCCAGGACAAGTGGGTATTAAATATAGTGTCCCAAGGATACAGATTTCATTTCCACACGTTGCTAATTCCTAACAGATGGCCAGATCTGCCACCAAATCAGTGGGCAGAGGCCCAGAACCAAGTCATGTCCCTTATGGATATGGGGGCTATTCAGCCAGTGCCAGAAAAGGAAAAAGGACAAGGATTTTATTCAAGATTTTTCATGGTACCCAGAAAAGACAATTCATGACGTCCAACTCTGGACTTATCCATTCTAAATACGTTCCTGGACATTCCAAAATTCAAAATGCTGACTTTACAACAGCTACTGCCTATGCTAGGCAAGAATGCCTGGTTGGTAACTCTAGACTTAAGGGGAATACCTGCATATCCCAATAAGGGAATCTTGCAGAGGATACCTCCGCTTCAAAGCAGGCTATTTGCATTACCAATTCTCTGCACTGCCCTTTAGCTTATCTACTGCTCTCAGGGTCTTTACAAAGTGCTTGGCACCGGTAATTAATTGCATTTTGCAGACAAACAATCAGATTTATCCATATCTGGACACTCTTCTTCAGCATCTGGCGTTTGTAAAAAGGCTTCTAGCATGCCTAGGGTACACCATGAACGAAAAGAAATCACAACTAGTACCCTCTCAAATAATTACATTCCTGGGTGCAAGCTTGAATACAACTGCCCAGATTGCTTACCTCACGCCATACAGACAAATTCAATTGACAACATACTTCAAACAAGTGGCAACAAAAACCCAGCTATCTGCAAGACAAATTCTGCAGGCCTTGGGGTTCAAGGCATCCTGCATTCTACTAATTCCATATGCGAGACTGCATATGAGAAACTTCAATGGTACCTAAAAAGCTTATGGAGTCAACACAGCCTGGAAACAATGATTCCTCTCAGTCCCCGTCTGCAACAGGAGTTCCTTGGGTGGGCAGAGGCATGTCACCAAAACAAGGGACTGTCATTTATTCTGCCCCCTGCCACCCAAACCCTAACTACAGATGCATCAGACTATGCTTGGGGGGCCCATCTGGCAGGAAATACATTCAGGGCAATTGGAGCCCAAACCAAATGCATCTACATATCAACCAGAAAGAAATGCTAGCTGTACAGAATGCTCTGACAGCCTTCAAGGACTTCCTTCATCCAGGCCAACTACTGATAAAGACGGACAACACCACAGTTATGTGGTACATAAACAAGCAGGGAGGTACCACTCCTACCCCCTTTGCAGACTAGCCATGGCCTTGTGGAACACAGCCTTGACTTACCCAAATACATCATGGGCAGTGCAGTGGTGCAGCAGTTAACGCTGTCGCCTCACAGCAAGAGGTTCTCCAGTTTGATTCTCTGCTGGGGTGCTTTCTGTGCGGAGTTTGCATGTTCTCCCTGCATTCGCATGGGTTTCCTCTGGGTACTCTGGTTTCCTCCCACATTCTAAAGATGTGCGTCTGGAGCATTTCTCCCCGGGCCTCCGCTGAAAACATGATCTGTGGAACTAGTTGATCTTTCCTGGTCAACAAATGTTAAATAAATAAAATAAAATCTTCAAGCTCAATTCCTGCCAGGAAAGCAAAATACTCTGGCAGACAACTTAAGCAGAAATCTTATGGACCCGCACGAATGGAAACTGGATCCACAAATCTTCAGCATGTTAACACGAAAATGAGGGAGCCCAGACATAGATCTATTTGCCTCTCCCCAAAACTACTGGACAAATTCTGCACAAGAACTCAAAACAAAAAAGCATGGAAAGTGGATGCTCTATCCTACAGCTAGAGAAACCTATCAGTCTATGCCTTTCCCTCTCTGCCTCTACTCTCCAAGGTTTTACTAAAAGTCAGACAGGAAAAACCAAAAATGATTCCAATTACTCTGGACTGGCCTCTCCAACAGTGATACCCGCTTCTAAGGAATATGTCACACCTTCCTCCGTGGTACTTGCCTCAAACACCTCACCTATTGTCTCAGAACTATCAAATTCTGCACACTGTGCTCCAAACTCTAAATCTTGCAGCATGGCTAGTCAACTAATTTCACCAATCACATCTCTCAGTAAACCTGTGATGGATGTCATTTTGGAGGCCAGAAGGCCTAGTACTAGAAAATCTTATGCTGATAAATGGAAGAGATTCTGTGCTTGGAACCAAGCACAAGGAATAGACACAGCAAAGCCCAATATTCCTCAGATTTTGCAGTACTTAACTGAGATGCTTCATAAGGGCCTATCTTTTTCTTCAATAAAAATCCATGCCTCTGCCATCTCGGCGTATTACAACACAGAGCCCTCCACTTTTTTCTCATCCCCTGCTGAACTAGTACCTCAGAGGGGCCACAAATTTAAGGCCTCCCAGGAGAACGCCAACTCCTGCATGGGACCTCAGTTTTGTGCTGGAAAAACTCACCCTACCTCCTTTTGAACCAGCAGCTACTGCTGATATAAAATTTCATTCTTGGAAGACTGCCTTTCTTTTGGCAGTCACTTCAGCTAGAAGGGTTTCAGAACTACAGGCTCTCATGGCAGTGGAGCCTTTCATTACCTTTTACCCGGACAGGGTGGCCCTCAGGACCAATTCTTCTTTTATGCCTAAGGTGGTATCCAGTGTGGCTCTTAACCAGACCATTTACCTGCCAACTTTTTTCCCAAATGCGCAGAACAAGGGGGAGCAGATTCTGCGTTCATTGGATGTCACAGATAACTAAGATTCTTCTTAAACAGGACAAAATCTCTAAGAAAGTCTGAGCAACTACTGGTGGCATTTGCTGCAGGATCAGAGGGGAAGACTATATCAAAGCAGACTATTTCTAAATGGATAAGCCATTGTATTTGTTTCTGCTACTTGCACCATGGTAAACCTCTGTGCCCAAGGGGATCAGATCGCATTCCACCAGGGCGGCTTCTACTTCGGCAGCTTTTCTCATAGGGGTTCCTACCAGAGACATTCTAGAAGCTGCTACGTGGAGCTCAGTTCATACGTTCACAAAGCATTACCATTTACCTCTCTTTTCTAAATCCAGGCCAGGCTTTGCCACTGCAGTCCTGCAGGGCCTTGTAGCTGCCCCTAATGCTGTTTAATTCTATCCTCCCATCCATAGCTTTGGGATTCTACCCAAATGTAATGACTGCAACAGTGAAACACGAAGAACATAGTACAGTTGTGTACACTTACCATAAATGTAGATGTTCAAGTGTATTCACTGTTGCAGTCTGGATTACCCACCCACCAGTTCCCTTTCTATACCTCTTCTTTCCTTCACTATGCTCAAAAGCCTTTGTGGTGTATTTGCTTTTAGGTGAAGGTAAATTGTATGTGTTCTAAAGTGCATGTATATATTTATAGTTGTATATATATTTTTGCCCCCCATTTGGGGGGCACCTGACATCTGGGGCAAGAAAAACTGATCAAAATGGCGTCAGCTGCATGTTTTATACCCCTGACAACCTGACGTTATGGAAGAGGAGACAGCAAGCGACGCAGGACCCAAGACTTTGTTATTCAGGCCGACTGAGGGCAACCTGCCAGCAGATTACCCAAATGTAATGACTGCAACAGTGAATACACTCGAACATCTACATTTATGGTAAGTGTACACAACTGTACTTTTTCAAGTTTCAGACCCAAAGTCTTCAAAAAAACTTAATTTTTATTAACTGTGGAAAGCAAATACCTCAAAGATTTTCATTCGTACTGCATTCCCCAGACCACGACGTCCCTTGCTGTCAGTTTTGTGCCTTATTCAATCCTTGAACTATTCTTCGTCTGTTCATTTTTGCTTCAAACTATTTTTGATACTCTGTTTAATTATCCAGAAATGGCTTTGGTAAGCCATCTGACTACCAACATTCCGAAAAAACGTAAAGATAAAGACAGACCGCATAGGTCCAAAGCTGCCTATGATGCTTCTGTTAAGCTAGTCGTCAGTTTGCCGGTACTCAGTGAGGCACTTTTGTAGCCCCTGATACCCTCTACTTCAGATTCGCAGGCCTCTACTGAGACCCATTCGGAGTCCGGTATGCCGCGAGATACTTCTTCGACTATGGAACCTACGGATGTCTCTACCTTGGATGGGTCTGGAGCCGCTGTGTGGGCACCGGCTTCTGAGGGTGTAGTCAGGCCTACTGACTTGCATTTCAAACCAATGCCATCTTTTTCAAGACCTAAAACTCAGCCCACGCCTAGAAAATCACTGTCCAAACCACATGGTCAGGCTCATATGCCTAAAAAACAAATAAGAATGGCTGAAGAGCTTATTACTTTAATTAGGGGAAGCCAGCCTTCTCCCTCCAAGAGACCTAGAATTGATTTTCCTTCTGATTCTTTTGATCAGGATTCTGAAATTTCTGTTTCTTCTTATTACCAGGATTTGCCCTTATCTACCTGTGAGGATTCTGATGTAGAGGACTCCATACCCTCTGCTTCCCCTCAAGAAGATTTTTCTTTTGGTGAAACTTTGCACCCTCTTAGGGAGCATTTCCACTGGGAAAGCCAGGATTACTTTGACTCCAAAAAGAGGCTTAGGGAATTCTTACTCCTACTTCAACACAGGCCTTTAGCTATCCCTCCTGTATTGGACGTTGTAGATGATGCCTTCCTGGAATCTAGCCTGGCCCCAGACACTTTACCTCTGGCTCCCAGGAAACCTGACTGGTATTAGAGTACCTGACTCTCTCAAGTTCCTCTAAGAATCCTACTGCGGACCCAGAGACCATTTCACAGGGACCTAAAGGCATTAAGGCTACTATTGCCAGAAACTCTACCCCCTCTGATAAAAATTCCAGGGCCCTGGGCAGATGGGGTAAGAAGGTATACACTTCTGCTACTTTGGCCATTAGGGCCTTAAACTGCTAGTTTCATATGTTAAAGTATCAGCAGCATATTATTGGATTACTTACAGAAAATGATGTTGATTCCTGACTGTGCTGAAAATAAAGAATTACAGGATTTAATGCATTCTGCTGAACAAGTTGGTAAGCATACTTTGCAATGTGGTTTTTGACTCTTTAGAAGCATCTTGCAGGGCTGCTGTCACTGGGTCTGTTCTTAGAAGGCATGCTTGGCTTAAGGAACAAAATTTGCCAGATCATGTTAAAGCTAAATTACTGGATGCTCCCTTAAACCAAGACCTCCTGATGTTCATTGTGTTATACTGCTGCAGTCATCACACTTGGGTTATCCTGCCATCAGGTGGTCCCGCAGTCGGCCGAATCCCAAAGTCTTGGTCCATCGTCGGTTGTCGTCGCTTCTTCCCTGACATCAGTGCAACAGGGGGATAAAAGAGGCAGCCAACGCCATTTTCTTCAGTCTTTCTTGCCACCCAGTGCCCGAAGCAGAAGCAGTTCGCAAGTGCCGGTCGGCTAGCTCCTGAGATTTTCAAATCGAATTTCAGCCTGAAGTCTTCTCTAAAGCTAAGTACCCCATTTGGGAAACTTTTCTTGCCTCAGACCGATGTCAGACAAAGTTAATAATTGCATTTCTTGTGGGAAGCAAATACCTCATAAGGATTTTCATTCTTATTGTATTCCATGCCTAGGCCCAGACCACGACGTCTGTGGTTGTCGGTTTTGTGCTAGGTTCAACAAACGTACAATCAAGCGTCGGGCAGATTTCGCCTGACATTATTTTGGCAGAAAATTTAACTATAGCATGTCGTCGGAGCAACCGACATTAGCAATGATTAAAAAACGCAAGGATAAGGACAGGCAACCAAGACCAGATACCGAGGCCTCAGCAAGGCCTGCCGCCGGTTCTCCGGTTTTCAGCGAGGCGCCTACGCAGCCCTTGACTACCGCTGATTTAGAAATTCTGACGGCCTCCCAGACCGAATCAGCTGGGCCTCAAGAGCCAGTTCCCTCTCACCCCTCGGGCGCCAACCCTGACGGTGATCCGGAGATTTTGGACAGGCCTTCGGTTTCTGAAGGTGTCTTCAAACCGACAACTATCTCTATTAAGTCTTATGCTAAACTTAAAGCCCCCTTAAAAATTAGGAAACCGGGTCCACAGACCCCCCCCCCCACAGGCCCCTATGCCTAAAAAACAGATGCTTAAGATGGCTGAGGATTTAATTACCCTTATCAGGGATTCACAACCCTCCTGACAAAAGGCCTAGACTGGAGGAAGATTATCCTTCCTCTGACCAAGCATCCATTTCCTCAGCTAACTCTGAGGACCAGGATTATTCCTTCCCTCCTTATGAAGACTCAGATGCTGAAGAGTCCATTCCCTCTGTCTTCCCCCCTGAAGACTACTCTTTTGGGGAAACTTTACACACCATGAGGGAACACTTCCACTGGGAAGGCCAAGATTACTCTGACTCTAAGAAAAGACTCTGTGAGTTTCTTCTTCCACAGCATAGACCCCTTGCAATTCCTCCAGTTTTAGATATTTTGGATGATGTTTACACCGAATGTAGTCTAAACCCAGATTCCTTACCTCCTGCACCAGCTAAACCAGACAGATACTACCGAGTTCCTGATTCTCATAAGTTTCTATATAAAAGCCCTGTTGCAGACCCTGGGTTAAGGCCTCTACTGCTAAGAATCCACTACCTTCTGAAAGATTCCAGAGCATTAGAAAGATGGGGGAAGAAAGTGTATACGTCTGCCACTTTGGCCATGAGGGCCTTAAACTGCCAATTCCACATGCTAAAATACCAACAGTACTTGATTACACAGTTAAAGCAGAAAATGATCCCTCAGACAGATCAACCTGATTTCAAAGAGATGCAGGATTTGCTGCATGCAGCAGAACAGGTGGGAAAGCATACCTTACAGTGTGGTTTTGATTAATTGGAAGCCTCATGTAGAGCAGCTGTCACAGGATCTGTAATACGTAGACATGCTTGGCTAAAAGAGCAAGCCTTACCAGAACATGTCAAAGCAAAGTTATTGGATGCTACATTGCAGAAAGATGTGTTATTTGGTGTCAAAGCAGAGGAAGTTTTAAATAAAATGGAAGAAAAGGCAAAATCTATGCAGACAGTTAAAGATTTTTTACAGGTACAACCTCGTTTCAGCAGAAGCTGGCCATCAAAAAACTGGTCCTTTCCTGCATCAGACAGACCCCAAAGGGGTAGGTACAGACGCCCAAGGGGCAGAGGCCAGCCACAAGGTTCTTTCAGGCCTAGACAATGGCATACAACAACTCAAAGAGGTGGAGACGAAAGATCTCAACCCTTCAGGAAACAAACACAATGACTTCCCTTTTCGCCTGCCAAGCAAAATTGCCCTGGCAGCACCTTTGGGAGGAAACCTGGCTCTATTTCCACAAAATTGGTGCATCATAACAAAGGACAAATGGGTTCTGGATATCATTACCCGAGGCTACAGATTTCATTTTCACACTTTACCACGGATGAGAGGCATGCCAAATCTGCCTCCAAACCAATGGGCAGAGGCACAAACGCAAATTTCAGCTCTCATGGATATGAAAGCAATTCAAAAGGTACCTACAAAGAAGCAAGGTCAAGGTTTTTACTTAAGACTATTTCTAGTACCAAGAAAGGACAAAGCCTGGAGACCCATTTTAGACCTCTCAATTCTAAACACATACCTGGAGGTACCCAGATTCAAAATGCTCACACTACAGCAGCTTCTTCCCATGCTGGGGAAGGAGTCTTGGCTGGTAACGTTGGACCTCAGAGGCATACCTACATGTCCCTATCAGACAAGATTGCAGAAGATACCTCAGATTTTTGGCAGGTACAACGCATTATCAATTCTCTGCATTGCCCTTTGGCTTATCTACTGTGCCCAGAGTATTTATGAAATGCCTGGCATCAGTAATTGCATACTGCAGACAACGAGGAGTACAGATTTATCCATATCTGGACGACTGCCTGATCCAAGCGGACAGCAAGGCCATTCTATTACAGCATCTGGCATTTGTAACAAAGCTGCTAAGTTGCCTAGGGTACACAGTAAGCAAAAAGAAGTCAAAGCTAATACCCTCACAAGACATAATATTCCTGGGTGCCAGCTTAAATACAACGGCCCAGATGGCTTATCTCAAGCCAGAGAAACAAAAACCACTGACTCAATACTTCAAAAAGATGGCAACGTTTACCCAGCTCACTGCAAGGAAAATCCTGCAGGCATTGGGGTTCATGGCATCCTGCATTCAACTAATTCCATGGTACCTGAAAAATGTATGGACTCAACACAGGCACAGCCTCGAAACAAGTATACCTCTCATTCCCTGCCTTCAAAGAGAGTTCCTATGGTGGGCTCAAGCATGTCAAATAAACAAGGGTCTTCCTTTTGTCTTACCTCCAGCAAACCAAACCATGACAACAGATTCTTCAGACTACGCCTGGGGAGCACACATGGCAGGACAGTGCATACAGGGCAAATGGTCTCCAAAGCAAATGCATCTACACATCAACCAAAAGGAGATGCTAGCTGTGCAAAATGCACCGACAGCCTTCAAGGACCTCTTGCATCCAGGACAACTACTAATAAGGACAGACAACACCACAGTTATGTGGTACATAAACAGAGAGGAACACACTCCTACCCTTTATGCAGACAGGCAATGACCTTGTGGAACACAGCATTGACTTACCAAGTACAACTGCAAGCACAATTCCTGCCAGCAAAGGAAAACATATTGGCAGACGAATTAAGCAGAAATTTGGCAGATCCCCATGAGTGGAGACTGCATCACAAGTATTTTCAATGATAACTCAAAGGTGGGGACGCCCAGGCATAGATCTATTTGCCTCCCCCAACAATTGCCAACTACAGAAATTTTGCACAAAGACTTATCATTCCCTAGCCTGAAAAGTGGACGCCCTGTCATTCAGTTGGACAGCATTGACAGTCTGTGCCTTCCCACCCCTACCTCTCTTGACCAAGGTATTACTGAAAGTCAGATCAGAGAGACGACAAATGATCCTCATTGCTCCGGACTGGCCACGTCAGCACTGGTACCCATTACTAAGGACCTTGACTCACAGCCCTCCATGGATCTTACCTCAATTCCCACTTCTGTTGACTCAGCAAAACTCTCAGATCCTTCACAGTCAGCTCAGGACTTTAAATTTAGCTGCATGGAGAATACCTTGAATTATCAATCAACACTTCTCTCAAAGTACGTCCTGAATGTCATTTTGGAGGCCAGGAGGCCCAGCACCAGAAAAACTTACTCAGACAAATGGAAAAGATTTTGTGCATGGAACCAGGCTAAAGGCCAAAATCCTTGGATACCAAACATTCCTCAAATACTGCAATACTTAACTGATATGCTACACAATGGCCTTTCTTTCTCATCCATTAAGATCCATGCTTCAACCATTTCAGCTCAATATAATACGGATCCTCCCATATTCTCACACCCTTTACTAAGGCAGTTTCTCAGAGGGGCTAAGAATATAAGACCCCCCAGAAAACCCCCAACGCCAGCTTGGGACCTCAACTTCGTTTTAGAAAAATGAACACTGCCTCCTTTCGAGCCAGCCTTCTCAGCAGAACTACAATACTTGTCATGGAAAACAGCTCTGTTGCTGGCTATCACCTCAGCACGCAGGGTCTCAGAACTACAGGCACTTATGGCAGTGGAACCTTTCATCATTTTCCATCAGGACAGAGTCTCTCTACGAACTAACCCTACCTTTATGCCAAAAGTAGTATCCATTGTGGCTTTGAATCAGACCATTCATTTATCCACCTTTTATCCAAACCCCCAGAATAAAGGAGAAAGACTCCTTCACTCTTTGGACCTTCACATGCAGCTACGTTACTATTTGGATAAGACAAAGACCTTCAGAAAAACTGACCAACTCTTTGTATCCTGTGCTGCAGGTTCACAAGGAAAAGGCTATTTCAAAACAGACCATCTCCAAATGGATAGCACATTGTATCCGCTTTTGCTACTCGCACCATGGGAAAGCAGTGCCTGTTAATATTAGGTCCCATTCTACCAGGGCTACAGCAACCTTTCTCAGTGGGGGTTCCAACCAAGGCCATTCTGGAGGCAGCTACGTGGAGTTCAGTGCACACCTTTACCAAGCACTACCACCTTCCATTATACTCAAAAACCAGAGCTGGTTTTGCCACTGCAGTTCTGCAAGGCATCCTAGCTTCACCTAACTCAGTTTAGTACCAGCCACCCATCCATAGCTTTGGGATTCAACCCAAGTGTGATGACTGCAGCAGTATAACACGATGAACGTAGTACAGTTTTGTACCTACCATAAATGTAGATGTTTGAGTGTATATACTGCTGCAGTCCAGGTTACCCTCCCACCATCCCCTCTCCATATCAGGGTGTTAGTTATAACTCCATGTACATCAATCTATTGGATGCATGTCTGTGTGGTGTATTTGCTAACAGCTAGTACTGTTGTTTATCTACCAAGGTATTTTTGCATAATTACTTGTATTGCCTTCGTAGTTGGGGGCACCTGACATCTGGGGCAAGAAAAACTGAAGAAAATGGCGTCGGCTGCTTTTTTTATCCCCCTGTCGCACTGACGCCAGAGAAGAAGCAACGACAACCGACGCCGGACCAAGACTTTGGGATTCGGCCGACTGCGGGACCGCTTGACGGCAGGATAACCCAAGTGTGATGACTGCAGCAGTATATACACTCTAACATCTACATTTATGGTAGGTATAAAACTGTACTTTTTGCAACAAAGCAGAAGGCCTTCTCAGTCCAAAACCCAGGAACAGCAGACCACCTAGGCTACAGTCTCAAGGTACTCACAGGCCTAAGCAGTGGGGGGCTCCCACTTCCAAAGCTGGAAGTAGTAAGACAACCCCCTATGGTAAACTGTCACAATGACCTAACCTTAAACTTTCCAAGCCCTGCTTAACTGCCTGCTCCCTTAGGGGGAAAGATTGCCCTGCATGCAAAAAACTGGGAACTCATTACCCAAGACAAATGGGTTTTAAATGTAGTTTCTCAAGGATACAGATTCCAATTCCACACCTTTCCAACCCCAAACGGTTGGACATATCTACCCCCAAGTCAGTGGGCAGAGGCTCAACAGCAGGTTCTTTCTGTTCTAAATATCAGGGCTATTCAACCTCTCCCAGAAGGGGAAAGGGGACAAGATTTTTACTCAAGACGTTTCCTGGTACCCAGAAAACATTGGACTTAAAGAAGCTTACCTGCATATTCCAATAAGGGAATCTTGCAGAAAATACCTACGCTTCAGAGCAGGCTACATGCACCATCAGTTCTCTGCATTGCCCTTTGGCTTATCTACTGCGCCCAGGGTATTCACAAAGTGCCTAGCTCCAGTCATTGCATTCTGCAGGCAAAGAAATATTTAGATATACCCATACCTGGATGATTGTCTAATTCAGCCAGGACATGCTACTAAATCATCTGGCATTTGTAAAGAAACTGTTAACCTCACTGGGGTACACCATAAATGAAAAGACATCTCATCTAGTACCCTGCCAACAAATTGTATTCCTGGAAGCAAGCTTGAACACAACTTCCCAGATGGCTTACCTCATGCCAGAGAAACAAGTTTGACAGCCTACTTCAAACTACTGGCCACAAAAACCCAGCTATCTACAAGGAAAATACTGCAAGCCCTGGGGTTCATGGCCTCTTGCATCCTACTAATTCCATATGAAGACTGCATATGATGAAACTACAATGATATCTAAAAAGCCTATTGTCAACATTCTCAAGACCTGGAATCAATGATTCCTATCATTCCTTGTATAAAGACAGAGTTCCTTTGGTGGGCAGAGGCCTGCTACCACAACAAGGGACTGCCATTCACTCTACCCCCTGCCGCCCAAACCCTAACAGACTCATTAGACTATGCATGGGGGGCTCACTTGGCAGGGCAGTGCATTCAGGGCAAATGGAACCAGAGTCAAATGCACCTGCATATCACTCAAAAAGAAATGTTAGCTGTACAGAATTCTTTGACAGCCTTCAAGGATCACATTCTTCCAGGGCAATTATTGGTAAAGACAGACAAACACCACTGTTACGGGATACATAAACAAGCAGGGGGGAACCCAACTCATTCCCTCTGCAGACTAGCCATGGCTCTGTGGAACACAGCCTTGAGCTGCCAAGTGCACCTACAAGATCAATTCCTGCCAGGCAAGCTAAATTCACTGGCAGACCTAAGCAGAAATCTCATGGACCCACACGAGTGGAAACTGGAACTAAAGATATTCATCATTTTGAGAAACAAATGGGGGAACCCAGAGATAGACCTGTTTGTCTCCCTTCAGAACTACCAGTTGGACAAATTCTGCACAAGGACTCCTGCAGACAAGCTTGGAAAGTGGATGGCCTGTCCTTCACCTGGGAAAGCCTCATTTTATGCCTTCCCCCTCTGCCTCTCCTCTCGAAAGTTCTGCTAAAGCTCAAACAGGACAAACCAGGACAATACTCATTGCCCCAGACTGGCCACACCAGCACTGGTACCCCCTCTTGCGCAGTATATTACTGCTGGAACTGTGGCACCTGCCTCAGACCCCTTCCCTGCTGTCCCAGCAGGAGGGCCAGATTCTGCACCCCCAGCTTCAAACCTTGAACCTTGCAGCCTGTATAATTACCCGAGCTCTCCAATACCATCCCTCAGTAACCAGGTGCTATATGTCATTTTGAAGGCAAGGAGGCCTGGTACTAGAAAATCCTATGCTGAAAAGTGGAAAAGATACTGTTCCTGGAGCCAGACTCAGGGGATGGGCACAACAGTGCCCAGCTTACTGCACATTCTTCAGTACTTAATAGAGATGCTCCACAAGGGCCTTTCCTTCTCGTCTATTAAAATTCATGCCTCATCTATTTCAGCACATTATAATACTGAGCCACCCCTCTTCTCTCCCCCTCGCTTAAGCAATTCCTCAGAGGGGCCAAAAATTTAAGACCACTCAGGAGAGCCCGTACTCCAGCCTGGGACCTTAACTTTGTATTGGAAAAGCTCACTCTACCTCCTTTTGAGCCAGCTGCAACTGCAGAGTTGAAATTCCTTTCTTGGAAAACAGCCTTCCTCCTAGCCATCACTTCATCAAGAATAGTGTCTGAATTACAGGCCCTTATGGAAGTGGAGCCCTTCATCATCTTCCATGCAGACAGGGTGTCCCTCAGGACCAATCCTTCCTTTATACCCAAGGTGTTATCCAGTGTGGCCCTTAATCAGTCCATTCATTTGCCAACCTTCTTTTGTAATCCACAGAACAAAGGAGAATGAATACTGCACTCTTTGGACGTGCACAGACAACTTAGATTTTATTTGGACAGAACTAAGCCTCTCAGAAAAACTGAACAGCTGCTTAGTTGCCTTTGCTGCAGGGGCAGAGAGGACGGCCATTTCAAAGCAAGCCATTTCTAAGTGGGTAGGCCATTGCATTAATTTTTGCTATAAGCACCATGGAAAACCTACCCCACAGGGGATAAGATCACATTCCACCAGGGCTGCATCTACTTCAACAGCCTTTCTCAGAGGTGTCCCTACCAGGGATGTCCTAGAAGCTGCTACCTGGAGCTCTGTACATACGTTCACCAAGCATTACCGCTTGCCTATTTTTTCTAAATCCAGAGCTGGTTTTGCCACTGCAGTCCTGCAGGGCTTAATAGCTGGTCCTACTAACTGCCTCCTGCCTTCCTTAGCTTTGGGAATCTACCCAAATGTAATGACTGCAACAGTGAAACACGAACATAGTACAATTGTGTACACTTACCATGAATGTAGATGTTCGAGTGTATTCACTGTTGCAGTCCTGGTTACCCTCCCTCCAGCTCCCCGACTTCTCTTGGCTGTACCTTTCTTCTTGTTTAGTGTATTTAAGCTTTCTGTTGTATTTGCATTTTGTTGGAGGTGTAACCTTATATATAATTGCTTCCCATTATGGGGGCACCTGACATCTGGGGCAAGAAAAACTGATGTAATGGCGTCAGCTGCATGCTTTATACCCCCTGACTACCTGACGTCATGGAAGGAGAGAGCATCCGACGGAGGAACCAAGACTTTGATATTCAGGCCGACTGAGGGCTACCTGCAGGCAGATTACCCAAATGTAATGACTGCAACAGTGAATACACTCAAACATCTACATTTATGGTAAGTGTACACAACTGTACTTTCTGGGACTTGTGAAGAGAGGAAATCACTTGGTGAGGACCTCGGATACCCCTGAATGCAGGTCTCCCATTTTCCCCTCCTGTTCCAAAGCAGTCAGTCAGCACAGACGCCTTTAACTTTGCTTGCAAAGCAGTTTCAAGGGGAGTAAATATGCCAATTCTCCGGGACATGAAATACAGACCAAAGTACATAAACATAAAAGATGCTAGTTTTTTTAAAGGTTCTCAACTCTGAATAATCTGTGGTCCCTAAGACCTCTTCTACTGGTTACAGACAGTGCCACCATGATGTGGTACATAAGCAAGGGGGAATCCAGATATTTACCCCCTTTGCAGGCGAGCCACGTTAAAATGGGCTGTAGCTTTACCGCACAATCACTCCACGTGCATGTTACATTCTGTCCGAACAAAATTGTGTGGCAGACAATCAAATGGGAAGACAGATGCCTTTTCTTTTCTTTGGACAGGAATGTTCCTATATGCTTTTTCACCCTTTTCACTGATCTCCAGGGTACTTTTGAAGATTCTGAAGGAATTCCCAATGGTCATTGTGGTGCAAGTCCTTTCTGGCTCGGTAAATAGTGGTTCTCTGTTTTGGAAATGGTCAGGGCTGTTACCACAAGCTTCCTGACAGACTAGACTCACTCACATAAGAACAGGGGTGTTTGATACATCCCTCCCGCAATGTCCTATAGCTGATTGGATTTTAATATATTTAGGCAGCATTCTTCTGAGATGTGTAGCAGGTACTAATGGAGGCACGAATGTCTGCTACTAGAAAATCATATGTAAGCAAATGGAAAAGGTTTTCTGGTTGGTATCAGCAAAGCAACAATCACCTACTCAGGCTAGTGTTTCTCTGACTTTACAGTGTATTTGTGAGTTACTATTATGTTACCTGTCCTTTTCCTCTGTCAAGGTTCATCTGTTGGCCATTTTGAGCATGTCTGCACATGGATCCCTCTCTTTCAGTGCGTTCTCCTGTGGAAATCTTTTTGAAAGGGGTGCTACATAAGAAGCATCACAGAAAACTTGCATCTCCTACTTAGGATCTGAATTTTGTGTTATCGAAGCTAACACTAGCTTCATTTGAACCAGTTCATCTGGCTAATGTGAAGCTCTTAAGATAGAAAACATTTTGCAGATTGCAGTCAGGGTCAAGGCTCACTCTGCTAAGGCCTTGGCCTCAGCTGTGGCTTTTTTTTTTTTTAAAGGGTTGTACTCCAGAGGCATTCTAGAAACGGCAACCTGCTCCTCTTTGCACACTTTTACAAAGCACTGTAAACCAGATTCCTTTTCCATGTCTAGGACAGGCTTTGCTAGGAGCATTATCCAAGGGGTCCTGGACCCTTACATTTTCACCTCCCTGCTCTAAGCTATGGTAATCTACCCATATAGCTTTGGCTTCTGCAGCAATGCTGAATATGAGGAACGTAGTACAGTTATGGTAAGTTTATTTACACTGTAGATGTTCAAATGATCACTGTTATGATAGCCATTCCCTCCCTCCTTCACCCTTATTTTCAAGTGCGTTTTTATGTCAGTGTGGAAACTTTGCATTTTGAGTTCCTACCAATGTTCTCACAAGGGTTAGCCTTCCTCTCACAGCTGGCATAAATGCTCCGAAGGTTTGGCATCCAAAGCTGTCTTTTTTTTAGTCATTGCAGCTTAAGTTTGGACGCATGGAAGGTGTCTTAAAGCTTTGGAAGGTGGGTTGCTGTTATAGCCTTTGTAGGATATAACCCATACAGCTTAGGCTACTGCAGCAGTGATCATTCAATTATCTGATGTCATGGTAAGTTTACTAACACAATTGTTCTTTTTCCGATATCACCATCACCCTTTTTACCAGTACACGATACCAGTTTCTTAATCTGCCGTGACTTTTTTTATTCTGTCACTACTATTAACTACTTCCACATAAGTGTGGTGTTCCCTAACTTTTATCCAAAAAAAGCCCACAAACTGGTAACCAAAATCACCAGTTTAGGAGGTGATTTCTTAGCCTTGGCATGTTTACTGTTGGAACACTGTATGGTGTAAGAAGGCTGCTTACTGATACTGTAACATTGTGAGATATTAGCCTCCAGTTTGAATAAATATTTGCAGTTACAACAATCTGTGTTTGCTAAAAGTCGTGGGTTATTGGTAAGGATGAGGCAGTTGCTATGATGCGAAAAGGTGCCAAATGCAAATAGATTGGCCACAGAAGGTGCTTGAGTAGACTGAGAGCCCATGGTGGAGATTGGTGAAGGACCAGATTACAGTAATTTAATAGATAAGGTTGGTTTACAGATTAATATGCTATAACAATAGACTAGACAAGCGTATTGATGTTAAATAGGGCCCTAAGAATGTATGTGCTTTAAGGACAGCGCTAATGATGTAGCTAGTTAAAGTAAATGTGCAAAGGCAGTGATGGCTAGTTACATCCATAGCTTGGTAAGAACACTGGCTCTACAGTAAAGCCATTATGTAAAAAAAAAAAAAAAAGAAATGTGTATAGAGAGGTAGTGAAGACTAATCATTTGAAATGTCAGGACCCGCTAAGGCAAGTCCAGAAATGTTGTGGAGACTGAAATGGCTGAAAGATTGGATTTAAATATACTAAGTTCGAGATGCCATTTCTCAATGTTTCCTTTTTTCTGAGGTATGGCGAGCTTTGCGTAAGTGTATAAAAGTTTGAGGGTTGTGGGGGGCTTGCCTTCTGCACATGGGGGGGGTGCAGTGATTCCCCTCTCCCAGCTAAAAGAAGTTTTATCGCTCTTCTCCTTTTTCAGTTTTTTTTTTTTTTTCGACATGTATACACTCAGTGGAGTGCCAGCATTTCAATAGGGAGCCAATAAAAATAGTGGATGAATCTAAGCACAGCTAGATTTTACCATTGTGAAGCAAACAACTGTTTAGACTTTCAGTAAGCCCAGTAAAAGTTCAGATGTGCTAGGTAATATACAGTAGTTTAATAACTTGGCAACAGACCACAGTTGTAATGTGAGGTAAGTAAGGAACTGCTACAAGTTATGCAACCAGTAGCTTAAGCAAGGATAGTACCAAAAATTGGTACAGGAGCTATCAGCTAGTTAGGCAACCAGTCAGGATCTGTAAGTAATCAAGTAACCCCGTAAAGCAGCACAATAACTTTACCTAGTAGAGGAACCAGTAACTTGAACTAAAACCCATACCAAGAATCAGCACACTAAGGTAGCTCAAAGAAACATGACTTTGAAGGACCACTACGGGAAAATAATTAAAAATGCTATATTTTTTAACTTTTCCTTAGGTTTGGCTCATTGCAAACATGTATGGACCATATAGAAGTAGTAATTACTAATTTTATTCTGTTTGTAATCCTAACTTCCCTCCTGGGGGCAGACATCAAGATGAGAGTTTATTTTCTTCTAAAGAAAAATCTTCCCCATGATACCCTGAGAGTCTACTGTTTCTGAGAATACAATGCCCATAGCTGGACTGCCATATGAAATTTCCATTCATAGAATGGAAGAACAGAAAAAAAGCAGCTAAGTTTGATAGGCTTCAATAAAAATATTTACTGTCACACAGTGCCTTTTACAAGTGTGTTTCCTGCTGGTGTGTTACACATTCTTTGAGAGACGTTTCCAGAACTAGCAGCTCATTGGTGAGATAACCGACTTTTTTTTAGACATTCAACTTTAATCTGCTTCAGTTTCTTCTCAAGTTACTCCTCCCATATTCCAACCCTCAGCTAGCTAGAGTATCACATTTCCTGCCCTGCAAGGTTCAGCTATTTAGTCAGCTTTCCATAGTAATACACATTAGTCTTGCTTGCAGTCTGCCAGGAAGTGTTCCGTCATGTCTCTGGTCCTTACTCCTATCATCTAAATAGCACTTTAAGAGTAAATCATGTTACAAAAATGCTTTAGCAGTCCATAATATAAAGGTGTCTAAGTATTCGTCTAAACATGCCCGTAACATACACAGACTACAGTTCATCTCGGCCACTGACGGATTGTATTTGTGGGTACTGCTTTTGCCTGCACATATTCATTGTTGTTACTTTTTTTTTAATACTGCAACTTAATATATTCTTTCCTTCATGCTATGCAGTGCCTACTCTCATTTTTCGAACAGTGCGCATACTGATGTACTTCGTGTTTCACTGTTGCAGTCATTACATTTGGGTAATCCTGCTGGCAGGTTGCACTCAGCCGGCCTGAATTCCAAAGTCTTGGGTCCTGCGACGGCTGCTGTCGCCCCTTCCCTGACGTCAGGTCGTCATGGGTATAAAGGAAGTAGCCGACGCCATTTTCTTCAGTCTTTCTTGCAGCGCGGTGCCCGAAACAGAAGCAGTTTGCAAGTGCCAGTCGGCCGACTCTTGAAATTTTCATGTTTGAGTTTCAGATCCGAAGTCTTCAGTAAAGCTAAGTACCCCATTGGGGAAACTTTTTTCTTGCTCCAGATAGATATAAGAAAAAGTTAAAAATTGTATTTCTTGTGGTAAGCAAATACCTCATAAGGATTTTCATTATTACTGTATTCCTTGCCTAGGCCCTGATCACAGCGTTACTGGTTGTCGTTTTTGTGCTAGATTTAACCAACGCACTATTAAGTGTCAGTATGATTTTGCTTTAAACTTTTTTGGATGCCAGTTTAATTATCCTGAAATGTCATCAGATAGCCATCTGACTACCGGAGTTTACAAAAAAACGCAAAGAAAAGGATAGAAAAAAAACAGCCGAGGCCCAAAACCAACGACCAAGCTTCTCCTAAGCCAGTCGCCGGTTCTCAGTGAGGCGCTTTCGCAGCCCCTGACGCCCGCTACTTTAGAGTCGCAAGTCGCTACCGACTCCCACGTGGAGTCTGCCATGCCGCTGGATACGTAGGGTATTGGAGCCTCGGACGCTAATCCCTCAGATGGGTCCGGAGCCGCTGAGCAGGTACCGGCTTCTGAGGGTGTATTCAGACCTAAACATCTTTACATTAAAACATCTTCAGCTTCAAAGACTAAAGCACCTTCTAAAGCAAAGAAACAAACTCAAGAGCCACGTGGACAGGCCTCTATGCCCAAAAAACAGATGCTCAAGATGGCCGAATATGTGATTACCTTGATCAGGGGTTCCCATCCCCCTCCTGATAAGAGGCCTAGGCAAGACACTTGACTATGAATCTTCAGATCAGGTTTCTATTTCTTCTGATTCCTCTTCTGATCAGGGATATTCTCTACCCCCCTATGAGGATTCTGATACTGAAGAATCTATACCTTCAGCATCCCCTCCTGAGGACTATTCCTTTGGAGAAACCTTGCATACCATGAGGGAGCATTTCCACTGGGAGAGCCAAGATTTTTCAGAATCTAAAGAGAGGCTCAGGGATTTTCTTTTACTACCTCAGCACAGGCCTCTAGCCATTCCACCTGTGTTAGACATTGTAGATGTGTTTTCGGAGTCTAGTTTGAACCTGACTCCTTACCCCCAGCCCCTGTCAAACCTAATAGATGTTACAGGGTTCCTGACTTACACAAATTTATTTTTAAAAACCCTGCTGCTGACCCAGAAACTATTTCACAGGGTCCAAAGGGAGGTAAGGCTTCCATGGCAAAAAACCTAACCCCCTCTGACAGAGATTCAAGGGCAATGGATAGATGGGGAAAAAAGGTTTACACCTGCAACTTTGGCTGTAAGGGCCTTAAACTGTCAATTTCACATGCTTACGTATCAACAGCATGTGATGGGATTGCTTAAACAGAAAATGTTAAATTCTGAATGTGCAGAAAACAAGGAAATGCAAGATTTATTGTATGCAGCAGAACAAGTTGGAAAACATACTTTGCATTGTGGTTTTGATTCTTTGGAGGCCTCCTACAGGGCCGCAGCTACGGGTTCTGTAATTAGGAGGCATGCTTGGTTAAAGGAACAAAATCTGCCTGATCATGTTAAAGTTAAATTACTAGATGCACCTGTACAGCATGATACTTTGTTTGGTGTTAAGGCAGAAGAGTTGTTGAAGAAAATGGAGGACAAGCTAAATCTATGCAAACTGTCAAAAGATTTTTTTACAAGTACAGCCACCTAGGTTTAGTAGAGACTGGCCTACAAAAAAACTGGTCCTTTCCGGTGTCAGACAGATCTCAAAGGGGCAGACCCAGACTCCCTAGGGGGCAGATCCCAGGTGCAAGGTTCTTACAGGCCCAAGCAATGGGGTGCTTCTACCTCCAAAGCTGGTGAAGACAGATCACAAACATACAGAAAACAGTCTCAATGACTTCCCCCTGCCAGCACCAAGCACTTATCTTCTGGCAGCACCCTTAGGGGGAAATTTAGCACTTTTTGCTCAAAATTGGCACATAACCCAGGACAAGTGGGTTTTAAACATAGTGTCACAAGGCTACAAGTTCTATTTCCATACTCTGCCAAAGGCAAACGGGTGGCCAGATCTGCCAAAAAAATCAATGGGCAGAGGCACAAAAACAAGTCTCATCCCTCATGGACATGGGGGCCATTCAACAAGTACCAGAGCAAGAGCAGGGACAAGGTTTTTACTCAAGACTGTTCTTGGTACCCAGAAAGGACAAGGCCTGGAGGCCGATACTAGACCGATCTATTCTGAACACTTTCCTGGATATTCCAAAATTTAAAATGTTGACTTTGCAGCAGCTTCTGCCCATGCTGGGCAAGAATGCTTGGCTTGTGCCTTTAGACCTAAAAGAGGCATACCTGCATGTTCCGACAACCATGCAGAAAATACCCAAGATGTTCTTCGTCTTCCATTGCTGCAGTCCTGACAATTGGGTATAGTCCGCGTCCCAGTCGGCCCGAATACCAGAGTATAAGGCTGACGTCGGTCATGGCGCCTTAGACTGACGTCAGTACGTCAGGGTACTAATGCGCATGACCGACGTCATTTCCTCAGTCTTTTTTGCCGCATGGTCCGATGCAGAAGCAATTTTGCGAGTGCAGGTTGGCGTTCTGAGATTTTCCGAAACCGGAGTTTCAGACCGAAACAGAGTTGGCTAAGTACCCGTTGGGAACATTTTGGTTTTCTTGCCTCAGTATTTAACCGGATGTCAGAAAAAGTGAATAACTGTATTTCTTGTGGGAAGCAGATACCGCATAGGGATTATCATACATTGTGTATACCTTGTTTAGGGCCTGAGCACGGCGTTGTTGGTTGCTCTTGTGCTAGATTTAACAAGCGCACTATTAAGAGGAGGCTAGATTGTGCTAGGTTAGTGTTTGGGAAGCGTTGCAATTATAATATGCCGTCGGATGCTCCGGCCCGCTTCATCCAAGAAGCGCAAGGACAAAACAGTGAAGCCTAGGGGTGAGGAACCGGCAGTCCCGGACGTCGGTTCTTTAGAACTCAGGGAGCCAGAGGTTTTGCCAGGAGTCTCTATGGAGTCTCAGGCAGATACTTTATTGTTACAGGATGTGCCCTCTCAGGAGGTAGGCCAGGCTGAGGGGCTTCTCAGGTAACTGTTCTTCCCTCTCTTCCCAAGGTAGTTAGGGCCTCTCCTTCTGTTGCCAAAGCTTCTTTTAGAGGTAGGCCAAGTTCAGCTTCTGTGGGGCTTCTCCTAGCATTTCGGCTCTGTGCCTAAGAAACATATGCTTAAAATGGCAGAAGATTTGATTACTCTGATTAGAGGCTCTATGCCCCCCTGATAAGAGGCCTAGGGTGGAACAGGAGTTTGATAGTTTTGAACAGTGTTCACAGGCTTCAGAGTCTTCTGTGGAAGACTTGCAAGAGTTTCCTACTTATTCTGATTCTGATGTGGATGATTCCACTCCTACAGCTTCTCCTCCTGAGGATTTTTCATTTTCAGAGACTCTTCACTCCATGAGGGAGCACTTTAAATGGGAAGGCCAGGATTACTCTGATTCAGGAAAAGGCTTAGGGAATTCTTGTTTTACCCCAGCATAGGCCCTTAGCTATTCCTCCTGTGTTGAATGTGGTGGAGGATGTTTTGCAGAGGCTTCCCTGAACCCTGACTCCTTGCCTCCTGCTCCTGTTAAGCCTGATAGGTATTATAGGGTGCCCGAAGCTCATAAGTATTTGTTTAAGAGTCCTAGGGCGGACCCAGAAACTGTTTCTCAGGGGCCTAAAGGTGTTAAAGCTTCTGTGGTTAAAAATCCTGTACCCTCTGATAAAGAGGCAAGGGCTTTGGATAGGTGGGGTAAGAAAGTATATACTTCCTCCACTCTAGCCATGAGGCGTTGAATTGTCAGTTTCATATGCTAAAATATCAAAATTATCTCCTTTCCCAATTGAAATCTAAGGTGGATGCTTTGGCGGAAGGTATTGAGTGTAAAGAATTGCTGGATTTGGTTCATGTGTCTGAACAAGTGGGTAAGCATTCTTTGCAGTGTGGTTTTGATGCTGTTCAGGCCTCCTCGAGGTGGCTGCTACTAGTTCTGTTCTTCGCAGACATGCCTGGTTGAAGGATCAGAATTTAGCTGAGCATGTTAAGACCAGGATTTTGGATGCTCCTTTACAGTCTGATGTGTTGTTTGGACCGCCTGTGGAAGCAGTTTTAAAGAAAATGGAGGACAAAGCTAAGTCTATGCAGACTGTTAAAGATTTTGCAGGTGCAGCCTCCAGTTTAGTAGAAATTGGCCTGCTAAGGGGTGGACATATCCTGCTTATGGTTCCCAGTCTAGGGGTAGGTCTAGGCGTGGTAGGGCTCAAGGTTCGTTTAGGCCTAGATCAGACAGTTCACCTGCTCAGACTTCTGGTGAGGGCAGGGGTCAGTCCTTTCGTAAGCAGACCCAATGACCTGCCTTTTCAGCTGCCAGTGGATTCTCGTCTGGCAGCTCCTTTGGGAGGAAGACTGTCTCTTTTCAAAGAAAATTGGGATTTAGTCACTCAAGACAGATGGGTGCTGGATATCATTCATCACGGTTACAGATTTTATTTCCACACACTGCCCCTTTCAAAGGCATGCCAGATGTTCCTCCTCCACAAAGAAAAGAGGCTCACAAGCAAATTTCTCAGTTACTCCAGATAGGGGCCATTCAGCCAGTCCCTGTATCAGAAAGGGGCTTGGATTTTATTCTCGCCTGTTCCTAGTACCAAAGAAGGGGAACACGTGGAGACCAATTTTGGATTTATCTATCCTCAACACTTATCTGGACATTCCCAAGTTCAAGATGTTGGCTACAACAACTGTTACCTCTGCTGGGCAAAGATCACTGGATGGTAACTTTGGATCTCAAGGAAGCTTACCTTCATGTGCCTATAAGGCTAGGTTGCAGAAAGTATCTGCTTCGAACTGGAGATTTTCATTATCAGTTCTCTGCATTGCCCTTTGGCTTATCTACTGCCCAGAGTATTCACAAAGGTTCTGGCTCAGGTGATAGCTTACTGCAGGCTTCAAGGCATTCAAATCTATCCTTACTTGGACGACTGCCTGATTCTGGCTCAAGACAAGGAAGACCTTCTACAGCATCTGGAATATGTCATAGCAGTGCTAAGATGCCTGGGGTATTCTGTGAGCGAAATAAAGTCCAGTCTAGTACCCTCTCAAGACATGTGCTTTCTGGGTGTGAGACTGAATACAGCAGCCCAGATGGCCTTTTAACCCCGGACAAACAAAAGAGTCTGTCACTTTACTTCCATCAGCTATCTCATCAGTCCGTGCTGACTGCAAGGACAGTCCTTCAAGCATTAGGGTTCATGGCATCTTGTATTCTGGTGCTTCCCAATGCCAAACTGCATATGAGGAAGCTGCAATGGTATCTCAAAATGTATGGACACAGCACTGCCAGGATTTGGACACTGTCATTCAAATAATACCTTGCCTTCAACAGGAATTCTTGTGGTGGGCTCAGGAATGTCACCTAAACAAGGGACTCTCTGTGACCCGGCCAGAGGCGAGTCAGGTTTTAACGACAGATGCCTCGGACACTGCTTGGGGAGCTCATCTAAATGGAAAGTGGATACAAGACAAGTGGCCTGCCAGACTACAGCATCTACATATCAACATGAAGGAGATGTTAGCAGTCCAGTTTGCATTGATAGCTTTCAAGGAGTTACTTCTTCCAGGGCAGGTGTTGATTCTAACAGACAACACAACTGTCATGTGGTACATCAACAAGCAAGGGAACACATTCTTATCCTCTATGCAGGCAAGCAATGATTTTATGGGAGACTGCGTTAAGCCTGCAACTAACTCTTCAGGCAAGGTTTCTGCCAGGAGCACAGAACTCCCTAGCAGATGTGTTAAGCAGACAAATCATGGATCCCCACGAGTGGAAACTGGATCTTCATGTATTTCAGAAACTGACAGTGTCATGGGGAACTCCAGACATAGATCTGTTCGCTTCTCCACTAAACCACCAGCTGCCAAAGTATTGCACAAAGGGGTTTCATCACACAGCTTGGAAAGTGGATGCTCTGTCTTTCAGTTGGAAAAACCTTCATGTCTATGCCTTTCCACCTCTGCCTCTTCTTCCAAAGGTATTATTAAAGGTCAGACAAGACAGGCCAAGGATGATTTTGATAGCTCCAGATTGGCCTCGGCAACACTGGTATCCACTACTACGAGTCTGGTAAGGAAGCCTCCATGGCCTTTACCTCTGATTCCTCATCTGTTATCTCAGAAGGATGGTCATCTGCTCAATGTCAAGCTTCACTCTCTTCATCTAACAGCCTGGCATATTCTCTCTTGAAGCACAGCAGGTCTCAACTTCCTCAGCAAGTTTTAAATGTGATTATGGAAGCTAGAAGACCTAGTACAAGGAAGGTGTTCGCAGACAAATGGAAGAGGTTTTATTTTGGAGTACAGCAAAGAATTTGGAGATTTCTGAGCCTAATTTGAGTGTGGCTCTTCAATATCTTACTGAGTTATTGGACAAAGGTTTGTCCTTCTCTTCCATTAAGATTCATGCTGCAGCGATTTCAGCTCATTATGATTGTGACCCACCTTTGTTTTCGCATCCTTTGTTCAAGCAGTTTCTTAGAGGGCAAAGAATATAAGACCCCCGTAGAGCTCCTACTCCTGCTTGGGATCTCAATTTTGTGTTGGAAAAACTTACTCTACAACCTTTTGAGCCTGCGGCTACTGCTGAGTTGAAATACTTGTCATGGAAGACTGCTTTTCTGTTGGCCATTACTTCTGCAAGAAGGGTGTCTGAGTTGCAGGCCCTTATGGCAGTAGAGCCTTTTTGATTTTCCATAAGGATAGGGTATCATTACGTACTAATCCTTCCTTTATGCCTAAGGTGGTTTCTAGTGTGGCTTTAAACCAAACTATTCATTTGCCTACTTTTATGCAGATCCCCAAAATAAAGGGGAAAAGATTTTGCACACTTTAGATGTACACAGGCAATTGAGATATTATTTAAGCAGGACTAAGGATTTTAGGCAGTCTCAGCAGTTGTTTGTTTCTTTTGCCTTGAGTTCACAGGGCAAGCCTGTGTCAAAACAAACTATTTCCGGTGGATTGGCTTTTGCATTGCATTTTGTTATTCCCATCATGGCAAGGAGATTCCAGCTGGGATTAGGCCTCATTCCACTAGGGCTACTGCCACTTCTACAGCATTTCTAAGGGGTGGCAACTAAGGATATTTTGGAAGCAGCTACTTGGAGTTCAGTGCATACTTTCTCTAAGCATTATCATCTTCCTATCTACTCTAAGTCTAGGGCTGGTTTTGCCACTGCTGTTTTGCAAGGCATGTTATCAGCTCCTACTTCCTTATAATTTGCCAGCCTCCCTTTCCTCTGCTTTGGGATTCTACCCAATTGTCAGGACTGCAGCAATGGAAGACGAAGAACATAGTACAGTTTTGTACCTACCATAAATGTAGATGTTCGAGGATTCCATTGCTGCAGTCCAACCCTCCCTTCTTCGCCTCTGTGTTTAGGGGTGGTTGTGTAGGTGAGTTGACATGCTTATATTTTTTGTATATATTGTTATATATATTGTACATGTTTTTTGGTGCAGGTTGTTTTTGGGACTTGTCTTTTTGGGTCTTCTGACATCTGGGGCAAGAAAAGACTGAGGAAATGACGTCGGTCATGCGCATTAGTACCCTGGCGTACTTGCGTCAGTCTAAAGCGCCATGACCGGCGATCAACTTACTCTGGTATTCGGGCCGACTGGGACGCGGACTATACCCAATTGTCAGGACTGCAGCAATGGAATCCTCGAACATCTACATTTATGGTAGGTACAAAACTGTACTTTTCAAGGCAGGTTCAATGCATTACCAAATGTTCATTGTGTTACACTGCTGCAGTCATTACACTTGGGTTATCCTGCTGTTAGGCAGTTTCCCAGTCGGCCTGTGTTCCAAAGTCTTGGTCTGGCGTCGGTTGCTGTCGCCGCCTCCCCGACGTCAGTGTGACAGGGGTATATAAGATGCAGCCGACGCCATTTTCTTCAGTCTTTCTTGCCACGCGGTGCCCAAAGCAAAAGCAGTTCGCAAGTGCCAGTCGGCCGTCTCCTGCGATTTTCATTCCGAATCCGGAACCAAAGTCTTCTACAAAGCTAAGTACCCCGTTGGGGAAACTTTTTCTTGCCTCAGACCAATGTCAGTAAAAGTTAATAACTGTATTTCTTGTGGGGAAGCAAATACCTCCTAAGGATTTCCATTCCTATTGTATCCCATGCCTAGGCCCAGACCACGACGTCGCTGGTTGTCTGTTTTGTGCTAGGTTTAACAAGCGCACTATTAAACGTCAGTTTGATTTTGCCCGACATTATTTTGGTAGAAAATTAAATTATACCATGGCGTTGGAACTCCCAACGACCGGAATACACAAAAAGTGCAAAGACAAGGATAGGCATCCGAGGCCCAAAACTGATGAAGCCTCTTCTAGGCCAGTCACCGGTTCTCTGGTTTTCAGCGAGGCGCCTTCGCAGCCCCTGACGACCGCTTCTGTAGAACCACAGACTGCTTCTGACTCCCACATGGAGATGGCTGGGCCTTCGGATGCACAAGTTACTCAGCCTACTGAGACTAACCTTTCAGAGGGATCCGGAGTAGCTGAGCAACCCACAGCTTCAGATTGTGTCTTCAGACCTACTCAGTTAAGCATTAAACCCTCAGCCTAGTCTAAGCCTCCTTTAAAATCAAAGAAACAAATACAGCATTCTCCAGGACAGGCCTCCATGCCTAAGAAACAAATGCTCAAAATGGCTGAAGACCTAATCACTCTGATCAGGGGGTCCCATTTCCCTCCTGATAAAAGGCCTAAACAGGATGCAGACTATGACTCATCCGACCAGGTGTCCATCTCTTCTGATTCATCCTCAGACCTAGGATACTCTCTACCCCCTTATGAGGATTCTGATGCTGAGGAATCAATTCCATCGGCCTCACCGCCTGAGGACTACTCCTTTGGGGAAACCGTACATACCATGAGGGAGCATTTCCACTGGGAAGGCCAGGATTACTCTGAATCCAAGAAAAGGCTCAGAGACTTCCTTTTATTACCTCAACACAGACCCCTTGCTATTCCGCCAGTGTTAGATATTGTGGATGATGTGTATACTGAATCCATCTTTAATCCTGATTCCTTCCCTCCAGCCCCTGTTAAACCTGACAGTCCCTGACTCACATAAATTTCTGTATAAAAGCCCTGTAGCTGACCCTGAAACTATTTCTCAGGGACCCAAAGGAGTTAAGGCCTCATCAGCCAAGAATCCAGTTCCCTCCGACAGAGATTCCAGAGCATTAGACAGATGGGGAAAGAAAGTATATACATCTGCAACTGTAGCAATGAGAGCCTTAAATTGCCAGTTTCCCATGCTAAAATATCAGCAATTTTTACTGTCTCAGTTAAAACAAAAAATGCTTCCAGAATCAGATCCTCCTAATTTTAAAGAAATGCAGGATTTATTGCATGCAACTGAACAAGTGGGAAAGCATACTTTGCAATGTGGTTTTGATTCTCTAGAGGCCTCCTGGAGAGCAGCAGTTACAGGCTCTGTCATTAGGAGACATGCTTGGTTAAAAAGAGCATACATTACCAGATCATGTTAAAGCAAAATTATTGGATGCACCTTTGCAGCAGGATGTGTTGTTTGGAGTTAAGGCAGAAGAGGTATTAAAGAAAATGGAGGATAAGGCAAAATCTATGCAAACTGTGAAGGATTTCTTAGAGATTCAACCTCCTAGATTTAGCAGAAACTGGCCAACTAAGAATTGGTCCTTTCCTATTACAGACAGACTGGAAGATACAGACGTCCAAGAGGTAGAGGTCAAACACAAGGTCCTTACAGGCCTCGACAATGGGTTGCATCAGGCCAGAAAGAAGGGGAAGACAGGCCCCAACCATATAAAAAGCTGCTCCAATGACTTCCCACTACAGCTGCCAAACAAATCCCTCTTGGCAGCCCCCTTGGGAGGAAAACTGGCACTCTTCTACCTCAATTGGCAAATGATCACCAAAGACAAATGGGTTCTCAACATCGTATTTCAAGGTTATAGGTTCCACTTTCACACTCTGCCAAGGTTAAAAGGAATGCCAAATCTGCCACCAAATCAATGGGCAGAGGCTCAAAAACAAATTACAGCACTCATGGATATGAGAGCTATTCAAAAGGTACCATCACAGGAGCAAGGACAAGTATTTTACTCAAGACTCTTTCTGGTACCCAGAAAGGACAAAGCCTGGAGGCCCATTCCGGATCTTTCATCTCTAAACACTTACCTGGATGTTCCGAAATTCAAAATGTTGACACTACAGCAGCTTCTTCCCATGCTGGGCAAGAAAGCTTGGCTCGTGACTGTGGACCTCAAGGAGGCATACCTGCATGTCCCTATCAGACAAAATTGCAGAAGATACCTCAGATTCATAGCTAGTTCAATGCACTACCAATTCTCTGCACTGCCCTTTGACTTACCTACTGCACCCAGGGTCTTCACAAAGTGAAGGAATTCAAATTTATCCGTACCTGGACGACTGCCTGATTCAAGCAGAGAGCAAGGACATTCTTCTAAAGCATCTGGTGTTTGCAAAAAAGTTAAGTTGCCTGAGGTACACAGTAAACGAAAAGAAATCAAAACTAGTGCCCTCACAAGAGATTATATTCCTGGGTGCCAGCTTGAACACAATGGCCCAGATGGCTTATTTCACGCCAGACAAGCAAGGACAACTGACTCAATACTTTCAATTGATGGCAACAAAGACCCAACTCCCTGCAAGAAAAATTCTGCAGGCCTTGGGTTACATGGCATCCTGCATACTACTAATTCCATATGCCAGACTGCATATGAGGAAACTACAATGGTACCTAGAGAATGTATGGTCTCAACACTGTCAAAGTTTGGAAACCGTTATGCCACTAATCCCTTGCCTTCAACAGGAGTTTCAGTGGTGGACTCAAGCTTGTCACCTCAACAAAGGACAGCCTTTTACACAACCCACAGCCAGGCATACGCTGACAACAGATGCATTGGATTACGCCTGAGGAGCACACATGGCAGGCAAATGTATTCAGGCACGTGGCCCACAGAACAAAGGCATCTTCACATCAATCAAAAAGACATGCTAGCTGTACAAAATGCCCTTATAGCTTTCAAGGACCTGCTGCATCCAGGACAACTACTGCTAAAGACAGACAACACCACAGTTGTGTGGTACATAAACAAAAAAGGGGGCACTCACTCCTACCCCCTATGCAGACAAGCCATGACCTTGTGGAACACAACTATAAACCTTCAAGTTCATCTGCAAGCGCAATGCCTGCCAGGAGAGAAAAACACACTGGCAGACAACTTAAGCAGAAACATCATGGATCCCCCCCCGAATGGGAATTGAATCCACAAATATTCGGAATGATAACACAGAAATGATGGAGCCCGGACATAGATCTGTTTGCATCCCCAATAAACTGCCAGCTACAAAAATTCTGCACAAGGAGTTACCATCCACAAGCATGGAAAGTGGATGCCCTCTCATTCAACTGGGAGAACCTACAAGTATACGCTTTCCCACCACTACCTCTCCTGCCAAAGGTACTCATAAAAGCCAGGCAAGAAGAGCCAAAGATGATCCTGATTGCACCAGACTGGCCACGCCAGCACTGGTACCCAATCTTAAGGAGCTTAGCACAAGAACCACCCTGGATTTTGCCTCAAATCCCACATCTGCTGACTCAACACAACAATCCAATATTACACAGCCAGCTAAAGACCTTAAACCTAGCTGCATGGAAGATTCCTTAGTCAAGCAAGCAGTGCCTCTCTCCAAAGCTGTTATGGATGTCATTCTGGAGGCCAGAAGGCCTAGTACCAGGAAAGCCTATTCGGATAAATGGAAGAGATTCTGTGCCTGGAACCAAGCTCACAGCCTTGACCCTCTTGTCCCAAACATTCCTCAGATACTACAATACTTAACTGAGATGCTGGACAAAGGCCTCTTTCTCATCCATCAAGATCCACGCCTCTGCCATCTCTGCTCATTACAACACGGATCCACCAATTTTCTCTAATCCTCTGTTAAAACAATACCTCAGAGGGGCTAAAAACATAAGACTGCCCCGTAGAGCACCTACTCCAACTTGGGACCTCAACTTCGTTTTGGAAAATCTAACTTTACCTCCTTTTGAACCAGCTAACACAGCAGAATTAAAATATATCTCTTGGAAAACTGCTCTGCTCCTGGCAATAACATCAGCACGAACAGTTTCAGAATTACAGGCACTAATGGCAGTGGAACCTTTCCTCATTTTCCACCAGGACAGGGTGTCTTTAAGAACTAACCCTACGTTTATACCAAAGGTGGTATCCAGGGTGGCTCTAAACCAAACTATTCACCTGCCAACTTTTTATCCTAAATCACAGAATAAAGGGGAGAGACTACTGCACTCTTTGGACATTCACAGGCAGTTATGCTTCTACTTGGACAAAACCAAAGCTTTCAGAAAATCTGAGCAATTATATTGGTAGCATATGCTGCAGGAGCACAAGGAAAAGCCATTTCAAAACAGACTATTTCAAAATGGATAGGACATTGTATGCGTTTCTGCTACACATACCATGGAAAACCTGTACCTAGCAGCATTAGATCTCACTCCACCAGGGCAACAGCCACTTCAACTGCCTACCTCAGGGGAGTACCTCTGCCTCTGTGCTCTAAATCCAGAGCTGGCTTCGCCACTGCAGTGCTGCAGGGCCTTATAGCCACCCCTAATGCCTTAAAGAACTAGCCACCCTATCTCAGCTTTGGGATTCTACCCAAGTGTAATGACTGCAGCAGTGTAACACGATGAACATAGTACAGTTTTGCACCTACCATAAATGTCGATGTTCGAGTGTATGCACTGCTGCAGTCCAGGTTACCCTTCCTCCTTCCCCTCTTAATGGCTGGTACGTACCTATGTCTTCTACGCTTACTACCTATGGGGAGTATTTGCTGGTAGCTGTAAGTTGTTTTTTGCTTTTCTTATGCATGTTTTATTAGCAATTGGAATTGCCTACCTATTTAGAGGCACCTGACATCTGGGGCAAGAAAAACCTGAAGAAAATGGCGTCGGCTGCATCTTATATACCTCTGTCACACTGATGTCGGGGAGGAGGCGACAGCAACCGACGCTGGACCAAGACTTTGGAACTCAGGCCGACTGGGGAACCGCCTGACGGCAGGATAACCCAAGTGTAATGACTGCAGCAGTGTATACACTCAAACATCTACATTTATGGTAGGTACAAAACTGTACTTTCTCTGCACTGCCCTTTGGCTTGTCTGCTGTGCCCAGGGTCTTTACAAAGTGCCTGGCACCAGTAATTGCATTCTGCAGACAAAGAGGAATACAAATATATCCTTACTTGGACGACTGCCTCATTCAAGCAGAGAACAAGGACATTCTTCTTCAACATCTGGCGTTTGTGAAAAGACTTTTGACATGCCTAGGGTAATCAGTCAACAAAAGAAATCAAAACTAGTACCCTCACAAGAGATAATATTCCTGGGGGCAAGCTTGAATACAACTGCCCAGATGGCTTATCTCACGCCAGACAAAGGCAACTGACTACCTCTTTCAAAATGTTGGCAACAAAGACCCAGTTATCTGCAAGAAAAATTCTGCAGGCTTTGGGCTTCATGGCATCCTGCATCCTACTAATTCCATATGCAAGACTGCATATGAGGAAACTTCAATGGTACCTAAAAAAATGTTTGGACTCAACATTGCCACAGCCTGGAAACAGTCATTACTCTCATTCCCTGCCTGCAACAGGAGTTTTGATGGTGGGCAAGGGCTTGTCACCAGAACAAGAGACAGCCATTCACATTACCTCCAGCCAGGCAGATGTGTATATGTTTGGTAGAAAATTGCATTTAAAATATTTTTTTAAACAAATGCATGAACATGTAGAAATTCCGGATAGTGATGACAGCAGTAATAGTCTGTCAGACAGTTTTTACTCTTGTATCTCTGATGAAATGGTAAATGCCTATTGTAAATTTGATACCAGCAAAGTTCCTTCCACAAATGGTTTTATTCCTAATAGTTTAAATACTGATTTTGTAACTTTGTGGACATGGTTAATTATTTTACAGAATGTGCATATAAGAAATTTAGGGTGAATAAATATAATACTGAATATAATATGCAATTTAATGATTGGCAGGCATTGATAGCATTGAGTAAGAAACATGAAATTATTTTCAAACAATCAGATAAGGGTAATAAGTTAGTTGTTATGGACTCTATTTTCTATTTAGAAATGTGCATGGAACATCTCAACGATACTAGTACTTATGAAGTAGTAGAGAAAAGTCTGTTTGTTTCAGCAATGGCAGAGTACACAGAACTTATTAATAAAGGTGTCAGATTGGGATATTTTTCCCCTGCAGATGCTAAAAACAAATTTAAAATAGATAATTGCTCTATGGCTCTTTTCTATTGTCTGCCTAAAATACATAAAAACTTGAGAAGACCTCCAGGCAGACCAATAGTTTCTGGATACAATTACTTTTTGCATAATGTAGGAATTTTCCTACATAATTTTTTGTTGCCTTATGTTATTAAGCTACCATCATACATCACAGATGTTTTTGATTTTTTAAAGAAAGAAAATATCAGTTGGAATCAGAGTATGATGTGGGTAACTATTGATGTTAAGAGTCTATACACCAGTATTAAACATCGGTTTGGTATAGAGGCTATAAATTTTTTTCTGGGTGATTCTCCAGCTACCGAGTACATAGTTGAATTGCTTCATTTTTCATTAATTCACAACTACTTTGAATTCAATAATACCTTATACCACCAACTACAAGGTACTGCTATGGGGGCTGCATTTGCCCCCATGTATGCGAATCTTGTTATGGGATTGTTTGAATTAGAGGTTATTTATAAACATAATTTTTTTCATAGACATGTTATAAAATATTTTAGATACGTGGATGATTTAATTTTCTTAGTAGATAATAATGTTTCTGCTATTCAAAAGTTTATTGCTGATTTGAATAATAATAGGTTTAGTTTACAGTTTGATGGTATAAAAATAGATACACATGTCCCTTTCTTGGATGTAATATTGGACATCTCAGATGGCTCAAATTTGGTTACTTCCTTAAATAGGAAATTTGATGGGGGGTTCCAGTATGTACATGGAACTAGTGGTCATCCCCCCCATACGCTTAAAGCTCTTCCATATAGTGAAATGTTAAGAATATATAGATTATGTAATAAACCTCAGGTGTTTAAGAAAGAATTAGATTTAATGATAGAATCTTTCCTTTATAGAGGTTATAGTCAAAAAACATTAGAAGATAGTTATAAGCGTGTACAATGTGGTACTAAACAAAATACCTCTCAGTTTTATAACATGTATAGAGATGGTGATAAAATAGTGTGTCTGAGCATGGGAAAGAGACTGTATATTTTGTTACTACTTTTGGGGATTTCACTATAGAGTTTATAGAAATTGTTTTAAAATTTTGGAATTATTTAGGTTCCTTAAGTAGTGTTTCAACATGGTTAAATTTAAATTTGAAATTTTCTTTTCGTAGAGGTAAAAACCTTAAAGATTTTCTAGTTAAAAGTAGATTTAGGTATTTACCTGATGCTGTTCATCAGACTGTAAGTAAGATAGGTACATATCCTTGTGGAAAATGCAAGGCATGTAATTTTATTGTACCATATTTTACACATATTAATAGTATTAAATTTAATAGTAAACAGTTTTTTCAGTGTAACTCTGTTGGAGTTATATATGCATTGAGGTGTCCATGTCAAAAAGTTTATATTGGGGAAACCAAGAGAGCATTTAAGGTGAGGCTCTTAGAGCATATAAAAGACATTGATAATGGTAGGGAAGAAAGTCCTGTTGCCATGCATTTTTTGCAGTTCCATAATGGCAACAGTAGTTATCTTAAAGGCACTATTTTGGAACAAGTTGATGTTTCTGAACATTGTAATGTTAAGTCTCTTTTGTTGTATAAAGAGGCTGTGTATATTTTAAAGTTTAAAACCATGTCTCCTTTAGGCTTAAATGCTGATTTTAATTGGAAAGTGCTGTTTAATTGATTTCAATTTGTATGTATTGATTGATTGACACTATACTGCTGTATATATTTGCTGCTGTTTTTTATGATTCATTCTCCTTGAAGGCTTTGGCCGAGACGTCAGAGAGAGTTTGTAATAAACTATTTTCTGTGGATTTTTGCTGCTGTTCTTCATTACTCTCATTCCCTGCCTGCAACAGGAGTTTTGATGGTGGGCAAAGGCTTGTCACCAGAACAAGAGACAGCCATTCACATTGCCTCCAGCCAGGCAGACACTAACCACAGATGCATCAGACTATGCTTGGGGAGCCCACATGGCAGGAAGATGCATTCAGGGCACATGGTCCTCAAACCAAATGCATCTACGTATTAATCAAAAAGAGATGTTAGCTGTTCAAAATGCCCTGACAACCTTCAAGGACCTACTTCATCTGGGACAACTACTGATAGAGAGACAACACCACGGTCATGTGGTATATAAACAAGCAAGGGGGGCACACATTCCTACCCCCTTTGCAGACTAGCCATGACCTTGTGGCACACAGCTTTGACTTACCAAGTACATCTGCAGGCACAATTCCTGCTAGGAAAGGAAAATACTCTGGCAGACAAACTAAGCAGAAACCTCATGGATCCCCATGAGTGGAAGCTGGATCCACAAGTCTTCAGCATGATAACAAGGAAACGGGGATGCCCGGACATAGATCTATTTGCCTCCCGTCTCAACTACCAACTAAAAAGATTCTGCACAAGGACTTATCACAGACAAGCATGGAAAGTGGATGCCCTCTCAGTATATGCCTTTCCTCCACTGCCTCTCCTCCCCAAGGTGCTCCTGAAGGTCAGACAGGAGAAGCCAAACATGATACTGATTGCCCCAGAATGGCCACGCCAGTACTGGTATCCAATACTAAGGAACTTATCTCTATACCCAGCTTGGACCTTACCTCAAATACCTTGACTACTGTCCCAGCAAAGCAATCAGATCATGCACAGCCAACTCAGGACATTAAACTTGGCAGCATGGAGGATAATGTAGTCATACAAAAAACACCTCTCAGTAAAGCTGTGATGGATGTCATTCTGGAAGCCAGAAGGCCTAGTACTAGAAAGTCTTATGCTGGAAAATGGAAGAGATTCTGTGCCTGGAACCAGGCACAAGGAACTGATACAGCGGTACCAAATATTCCTCAGATTTTGCAATACTTAACTAAGATGCCGGAAAAAGGCCTATCCTTTTCATCAATTAAAATTCATGTCCCTGCCATTTCGGCTCATTACAGTACAGAGCCACCACTTTTTTCTCATCCTTTACTAAGGCAGTACCTCAGAGGACCCAAAAATTTAAGGCCCCCAAGGAGACTACCAATACCTGCATGGGACCTCAACTATGTCTTGGAAAAGCTCACCCTACCTCCTTTTGAGCCAGCGGCTATGGCTGACATGAAGTTTTTATCTTGGAAAACAGCACTGCTCTTAGCAATTACTTCTGCAAGACAAGTTTCAGAGCTGCAGGTGCTAATGGCTGTGGAACCTTTCATCGTTTTTCATCCAGACAGGGTCTCCCTGAGGACAAACCCAACATTTATGCCTAAAGTAGTGCCCAGTATGGCACTTAACCAAGACATCCAACTGCCTACCTTTTACCCAAATCAACAGAACAAGGGGGAGAGAATTCTGCATTCTTTGGACATACACAGACAGCTTAGATTCTACTTGGACAGAACCAAAGCTTTCAGAAAGACAGAGCAATTACTGGTGGCATATGCTGCAGGATCACAAGGAAGGCCTATCTCAAAGCAGACTATTTCTAAGTGGTTAGGACACTGCATTAGTTTCTGCTTACACCATGGCAAGCCAGTGCCTAAAGGAATTAGGCCTCATTCCACCAGAGCTGCAGCCACCTCAGCAGCCTTTCTCAGGGGAGTACCAACCAGAGATGTTTTAGAGGCGGCTACTTGGAGTTCAGTGCACACCCTTTACAAAGCATTATCATCTGCCACTCTACTCTAAATCCAGGGCAGGCTTTGCCACTGCAGTTCTGCTGGGCCTCATAGCTGCTCCTACAGCTGTCTAATTCCAACCTCCCAACCGTAGCTTTGGGACTCTACCCAAATGTAATGACTGCACCAGTGAAACACGAAGAACTTAGTACAGTTGTGTACACTTACCATAAATGTAGATGTTCGAGTGTATTCACTGTTGCAGTCCAGGTTACCCACCCACCTTCCCCCTTTTTTCTTTTTGATCTTATCTTTCCTTCTCTGATTTATACTATCTATGTGGTGTTTTTGGTCATAGATGAAGGTAAAATTTATATTGGTGTATTTATATAAAGTTTGGCTACCCTTTTTGGGGGCACCTGACATCTGTGGCAAGAAAAACTGAAGAAAATGGCGTCTGCTACTACTTTTATATACCTGACGTCAGGGAAGGGGTGACAGCAGCCAATGCAGGACCCAAGACTTTGGAATTCAGGCCGGCTGAGGGCAACCTGCCTGCAGGATTACCCAAATGTAATGACTGCAACAGTGAATACACTCGAACATCTACATTTATGGTAAGAGTACACAACTGTACTTCCTTGCTCAGTCTCATTATTGCTGACCATTGCAGGCTGTCACAACAAGTTTCTCTATTCACTAATATCCAAAATTTCACACATTCCCTCAAGAAGCTAGATAAACCAGACTACCTCCAACAATGTTTTATACTACAGTCAGTTTTTATTTAACTGTGACAGTTGCATTTCTGTTATCATATGAATTTACTTCTTACAGCAGGGATCCAGATTGAAAGGTCATTTTGCACAGGAAAATCAAAAAAAGCAAATGTGATGACACTTAGTAAAATTATACACAAACATCAACTTATATGACCACATGGATAGGTTATGGCTTCATAAAAATAAAAGGGTGTGCACAGCTCAAACTGGGTTTTAAATAGCTGAACGTCAAAGTACAAGCAAGCTAAATAATGTACAAACTGCCCATGGCATCAACACTGCATAGAGACAAAGATTATAAGAGAATTCTCTAAGGTTAGAAGCCAGATCAGTTATGCAGATAAGAGACCTTTCAGGTATCTTAGCATCTCCAAGTGCATAACTTGTGAAGCCTGATGAATAACAATGACTCTGGCTTTCAGTACAGGAAGGGACCAGCTGAGCTAACACAGGTATCATGCTGAGGAGATGAATTCATTATTCAGACATCACAACTCCTCAGTGAATAACTTCAATTGACTGTTCAGCAACAGAAGATGAAGAAAGTGGTGAGATGCATATGCATGTGAACCCCAAGTCAGAGACGATGGTTTATCATATTCTTGGGAATCTTAACAATAGCCTCAGATGAGGTATGACAAGTAACAAAGAGGAAACCAGTTTTTAAACTGAAGATGCTCATTAATATTCACATGGTACTTGTCACAAAAGAGTTGCATCTAAGCATGGACAGGACACCAGAAACTAGCACTAAACAAATTTACCTCCATGTTTATGCAATCTCTGTTCCACCGTACCATCTGACTATCAATTACTCGTTTCCTTACATGTGTACCATACAGACTGCTTATCCAAGTCGCATCACGAAATGGAAGGTAGGCATAATGGGTGACACTGACTATTGTTAACACCAAATCGTGGCATTTATATACAACTGTGAAATATACTAAAATACAGTCATCGAAATACTCCGCCCACTGCCTCAGACCACTTAGTATCATTCTAGCTTCCAGGTACAGTTTAAAACACAATGTAATCCACCAGGTATGCATACTAAGTGAGAAATTCATCTTATAGAAAATGAATACACACACAGACCAACATAAATTACTTATCCAGAACATGTTAGAAGTAAAGCCAGTGCTGTGCATTTGGGAATTCTGATCAACTGTAATGCACAACTGAAAACTACTCGGCACTCATTAGACCCATTATAGAGTACAACGGCCCTTTTGTAATGTACCTCACAAGACATCTGCAGCAGCTGGAAAGGCCACAGAAGTAAGTCACAAAGATAATTACTGGCCTCAAACAGATGCCTTACACTGAGAGTCTCAAAAAACTCCAGCATTACTCTAGCATATCGCCTACTCCAAGGAGATCTCTGCCTAACATATAAAGTTATGTTAAACACAGCTGTTGGACATGCTACACCTAAAGAAATCCCAATCCCTACAAGCTACATGCTCTAGGGACCAAAACCTTGTTGCCACAATAAACAGGACATGCTGGAGGTATAGATTCCTGTCCCAGAGACTTCCTATTCTCTGGAACAAGCTACCCATCTATGTCAAGCAAAGTTCATTAGCACTCTTTAAGAAAAATCTTGATGAGTGGATGGAAAATAGGGAATACACCCCGGGGATCACATCTGTGGCTCTGCTCGACAGGGGTACAAGAAATTAACTTTTTTGGGTGGTGTAAGCCAGGGAACCTTGTTGGCTAGGCTTACTTAGACCCTTGGGCCGATAGCCAAGTACCTACCTATGAAGCACCACTGGGAACTCCTTTCTTCTGCAGTACTACTGAAGGACAATTAATTCCAGTGTAACAGCTTTGCAGAAGGATCTCTAATCTCTACTGACAATTGCAGTACTACTGAAGGACAATTAATTCCAGTGTAACAGCTTTGCAGAAGGATCTCTAATCTCTACTGACAATTGGCAAAGTATGGATGGGGGTAAATGATATGACCCTAGATCATGTGTCTAGTCATCACTTTCCACTTTCTATTTCTTTGCTGCTCAGTATATATTTTGAAGAAATTGCCTCCTTTTATGATATTACCATGCTTCATTGTTTTTTAGTTGGTAACAAAGATAAGAACATGTTACATAGGAATTCTACTGCGTACGCCCATTGCTTTTCATCCACTAGCAAAGATATAGATAATAGTAGGGTTTGAATGTACTCCACAAAGTGCGTATGTGACCCCTATTGGCTGTGTACCTGCCATAAAGTTCAGCAGCCATGGGTTAAACAGCTACTGGCTAGCCGGTGTACAATTGCCCAGCGTTGGTTACCTTGGATAGCTCTGTTGAGCAAAAACTGGACGTAAACCAATGAACGTGTCAAACATGAACTGAGAAATGTAGCATCACTGACAGGACACAGCCTGGAATTGGATAACATGATGGTAAGGAGGAGGCTGGACATCCTATGTATCCAGGCGACAAGGTGGGAAGGCACTGCAACCAAGCCACTTTGCTTGAGATACAGACTGTACAATTCAGGGCAGACTAGAAATGGTGTTGGAATGTTGATGAGAGAAAGGCATCAGAAGGCAGTGAAGGGATATCATCGGAATTAGTGACAGACTCATGGCAATCAGACTGCAGGGTAAGGCTATGGAAGTATTCACATTCTCAGCCATTGTCCCACAGCAGGGTTGTGATACTGATGAGTGCAGATAGCAGCTGCAGGACCTACTAGAGAAAGCAGGAGCACACAAGTTGGTACTGATAATGAATGACTTGAATGCACCTGTCTAGACTAAACAGGAGACGACGACTGCCTGGCTCCACACAGGTGGGTCTACAGGAATAAAGGGAAGGACATTTGAGAATTATGTCTGCCAAATGGCTTGATAGTAGCCAGCATATGCTTCAAAAAGAGTGATAGTCACAAGTTCATATCCAAGAGTGGCCAATGTGCAACTCAGGTAGGCTTTCCCTAGTAAGAAAAGGGTACAAGGGTATAATCAGTGACTGCAAAGTCAACCCTAGCCAGTCAGCCCACAACATGAACCACTGGTTACTACACTCAGATGCAAGCAGTGTTTGAGAGGGGGCTCCAAGGTTAAGAGACCTGGTTCAGGACCTGCAAGTCGACTTTAGAGAAGTTGCAACAGTTCAAAGAACTACTCGGGGCTCTAGCACACTAAGTAGAGGAAGAAATAGGTGTAATTGAAGAATGGCAGCACTTCAAACCAGCATGTGGGAGGACTACAGAACTGATATCTGACCGAGCCTAGTATGATAAGGTACATAAAGTGGGTGGCAGAATGATATGGCACATAAAGTGGGTGGTAGAATGCAGCAGTCCAGGAAGTCTGCAAAATAAAGATGGGCGGAAAAAAAATGATTGAAATTACCAACCAGGCTAGGAAGGATTACTAGTTGCTTAAGGATTACTAGTTGCTTAAGAAAGAATTTGCAATAGTGAAGAAAAGGGCATTGGAGGCATTGTAGCAGTTTCTGGAAAGAGACTCAGTAGGTGGCTCAAAAAAATGACATCAGATTGCAAGACCAAGACAGAAGAGTAAAGAAGACAGTCAGACGCCCTTTATAAAGGAATGCCAGCAACAACCTGCTCACCCTTGATCAGGACATCAAAGGCAGACATAAGGACCATTTCCTTCAGATTAGGAAGGGCAAAAAACACACACAAGCTGTACCGCCCCAGATACAGGCTGTGATAATTGATGAGACCACCCTACAGGAACTTAGAACATCACTAAGGATAATGAAGTCAGAGAAAGCAGAAAGATCAGATGAAGTCACAGCAGATATGATAAAGATGCTGGGTGAGATGGGTAAAATGTCTTCTGAGGGTACACATAGCAGTGTGGTGAGAAGGCGTATCCCAGATGACTAGAGAATAAGCATACTTGTGCCAGCGTACAAGAACAAATGGGACATCTGCAACTGTGAGCAGTACAGAGGCATGAAAATTATGGACAGGGTAATTGATAAATGGACATGCAACATAGTAGAATGTGTGGTGGGAGATGAGCAGTTTATAATCAGAGCAGCATGTAACACACAAGTATTTTTTTTTTTATTTTGAAACTGAACGCTTCTTTCTTCGTAAAGTCAAGGATCAATGAATGAGTCAAACCCTAAAAAAGCTGCACAGAAAAGTGTGTGTGTGTATTAATTTGTACAGTTGCCCAAAATCCATTACTTACTAAAGCCTGAAATGTACTCTGTTCCTTAAACAATAGTGAGTGCCAATAAGTAAAGCATATGTTGTTGAGACAGAAAACAGTTATAAATTTCTTTGATTATCACTCCTCAGTTTACCCTTCTTTTTCTGTAACCAATATTAATCTAGCAATGAAATCTAAAAATAATTAGTTCTAATCCCAACTGATTATAATTTGTCAGTCTACTGATACATAAATCTGTTTAATTAGTTGCATCCCGAATATAACTTTTTCCAAAAATATCCAGATATTTACTTCTCTTTTTTTTTGGGGGGGGGGGTCCCTTACACCTAAAATGTGTGGTTTGTTCCAGTCATTGGGGAGTAAGATCATTAAATGACATACAGTTGAGTTTCATACATTTTTCCTTTCGAAAATGCATGCTAAAACAAATCCTGTTATTCAAGAATCTTTGTAATTTTATGATAGCAGTCTTTAAAACTTTATTCTATTTTGTCTTTTGTGTCCCCCTTATTTTAGGATGCGTACATGTTTCTTGAGCTAAGAGGTCAAGAGGTACCTCTTGACTGCTGCCACTGCTAGACTGATCTTACTCCTCCCCCCCCCCCCAAAAAAAAAAACAAAAACAAAAAAAAAACACATTTTTGGTTCAGAAAATGCATGCTAACACAAATCCTGTTATTCAAGCAACTTTGATACAAGAATATTTTAAATTTATTACCATTTTTGAGCCTTGGTACCCCCTTCATACCTCTCAACTGTACAGATTTTCGCTGAATGTCCAGTGCCCCTCCCATCCCTGTGTGCCTTTATTACATGCAGCTAATGACGTAACCCTGGTGGCTAGTGTCCCTCCTAGCCTTGTGTGCCGTTAAGGCATGCAGCTTATGAATTACCCCTGATGGCTAGTGGTTCCTCCCATCCCAATGTTTCAGGCTCTGCTAATTCTAACGGGTATGTCTAGTCACCACAGGCAGATTATTATACCAGTTTATACCATAATATCATCCATTATTGAATATAAATCTTCTTTTTGTAGGCTTGGAATAAGTCCATATGAAACAAATTTAAAGTGTAAAGTGATTCCTTACTAGAAAAATCATAAGACTGACAAACATGACCTGTTCAGAAAGACATACGTTGTCATTATTTTCTGCTGTTTGTAGGTTGCTTACATATGACCGGATATCTGCTGGTATAAAACAGGGTCAGTTTTGGTGCTATTCTATTTGAAAGTCTGCACCTAGAATGCAGTATTGAGTAGCTAACACTGTAATGGAGAACCTAACAAAAATAAATATTAATAGAGGAAAAAAGTGTGGCAGAAGCATTGCACACTGACTTTCAAGATAATGAACAAGCTTCCCCTTGCAATCAGATGTCTCTTAAAAAATGGTGTGCATGCGTGTGTGTGTGTGCACATGTGTCTGTAAGATATTTGCTTGTTTTATTTATTTATTTAATTTTATTTACAAGGGTACAGCACTGTTGTATGACCATTTGCAGACTCTGCCCAAGTGACATACATAGTAACAGCAGTAAAGTAAAATTAAAGGTAAAATTAAATTATATAGTATAGTGTATAACATTACATAGTTATAAAAATTACATATTTACAAGAAACTGTAAAAATAAGTAGGATCCGGAGGATACAGTACATATTACAGGTGATCTAGGCCAGGAACATGTGGTCCAGCCAGAAAGTCAGCAGCTTAACAACTGAACTGATAAACATTCTCCAGATGTGCTACTGTAGCACTGAAGAAAAATGCTCCTAAATAAAAGGAGAAAGTTGATTGATGAGGACTAATTTTGGAGCACAGAGTATTCTATCTGCCAATGGTTCAGAAGTGTTATCCATCTGTAGAACTGTTTTGAAAAACCACTTAAATACATGCCAATATATATGACTCATCACTGTCACCAACAATCATTTGCAATGATTATGGCAAATTCGATTTGATGATCATATCTACTATGACGAAGCCGAAGAACACAGCTTCCATGGGACCTGATAGTATCCCATGCTGTATTCTGCACCATCTCCAGCAAGAACTAGCCTTGCCATTCAGCACCCTATTCAACCACAGCCTGATTACAGGCTTCATTCCAGCAGAGTGGAGAACTGCCATTGCCATTCCCTTGCACAAAGGTGGTGCCGCTACTGACCTGGGAAACTGTTGCCCCATTAGCTTGACCAGTCTGATCTGTAAAGCCATGGAGCATATTATTATGGATGTCATAAACAAGGACATAAGCAATCTCCAAGCACTTGACCCCACCCAATTCGGATTCATCAGGGGCAGATCTTGCCTATTGAACCTGGTTGACTACTTTGAGACCGTCAACAAGGCCCTGGATGAAGGAAAGTCAGTGCACACAGCTTACCTTGACTTGGCCAAGGCCTTTGACAAAATCCTCCACTCTGGCATCATTGCAAAGCTAACATGACTTGGTGTTAATCCCCATCTCATCAGGTGGGTGGCCAACTGGTTCACCGATAGGACCCACAAGGTCAAAATAGGCGCCACCACCTCTGACAGCAGATCTATCACTAGTTGTGTTCCCCAGGGATCTGTCCTGGGACCCCTACTGTTTGGCATTTACTTCTCAAAGGTCCAGGCAAAGACAAACTACCTGTGAATGACTGCAAGTTGGGTGCTGTCACTTACTCCCCAAATGTTAACATACTGCAAGAGAGTCTCACAGCCACAAATAACTGGTGACAAAGTTATGGCCTTAAGTTAAACCCCAAAAAATATATCATACCATTCAGCAAAAATACAGCCCCCTACTGATTACCACATCAGCGGCAACCCCCTAAGCACACAACCTGTGGCGAGCAAACTGGGTACTCAGGTTGACAACAATCTTTCATTTGACCATCATGTGGTGGCAGTGGTCAGAAAAGCCTTTGGTTAATCTCATAAAGGGATTGCATCCAGAAAAAGGGGGTTTTTATATCTCTGTACTCCTCCCTCATTAGGCCTATTATTGAGTATAGTGCCCCGTTTGGTATGTACTTCTGCAAACACCTCTACCAACTGCAACGGTCACAGAAATTCCTCATAAATGGAAGCCATTGCCTCCAGCACTCATCCTATGTGGACAGGTCCAAATCACTATCACTCTATTCAGTATCGTACAGATTGCTCAGAGGTGATCTGTGTCTTGCCTGCAAGGCAATATTGGACACTGCCCTACCAGAGATGCTCCATATCCATAAGTCTTAACTCCTTGTGCATTACCCACTAGAAAGGGCCAAATCTAATATGCAACATAAACAAAACCTGCTGGAGAGACAGGTTTGTCTCCCAGAGGCTGCCTTGCCGCTGGAATAGACTTCCCATACATGCCAAACAAAGTACCTCCCTGAACGTCTTCAAGCGCAACCTTGCTGAGTGGAGGGGAATCCACCAGTTTGTCCCAAGGGTTCCACCTTTGTCTCTTATTGACAGGTGGTGACTGAGGTTTCTTTTTTGGGGATAAACTCTTGGATGGTTTGTAAGAGCCCCAGGGCAATTAGCCTACTTAACCCCCTATGATCCTATGCTGGACATAGATGAAAGCACTGCTCAACTTCTAGTGAATCTTTGAAGCCTACAATGCCTACCAACTATGAATCCTCTGTAAGAGTCAGGTTGAAAAGTCATTAAATATCTCCAGCAATGGTCCAAGTTTACAAGTTGAAAGACTTATGAAAACCAAGGAATATTGCAAACAAAGTTACTGATTCTGTCAGTATTCATGTATCCCCCAGTGTCATCTTCTTTTTTCTCTTTGGCTGGTTACTTAGCTGGGCTCAAACTATGGCTTGATCTCAGGCTGTCTTCTTATGACCTTGTCTTTTCTATGACCTTTGGACATTTTACCCCAAATATTCTTCTTTGTGGTAGGTTCTAGTTTTCTGGGGAGCAACAGACATAGCTTCCAAAACAATTTATCATTTATAGAGTGGAAAGTGATGCACAAGCCAGTGCATTTCTTTGTGCCGGACCCAAGCCCGGATAAATGGGGAAGGTTGCGTCAGGAAGGACATCCGGTGTAAAATGTTTGTCAAATGATAAATGAGGATGACAGTACAGATTAACATACCAGATCGGTCAAGGCCCGGATTAACAACTACTGACACCAGTACTGTAGCCAACAGGGTGCTGGCAGAAACTGGGCTACTGTCGGCCGGAGAAAGAGAAGAAGAGGGGGAAGGCATGCCCGAAGGCAGGAAGAGAGGAAAAGGTTAGGAGTGTGGTAGTGGGTAGAAACTTTGAATGTTGGCAGTATGACTGGTATAGGGAGAGAGCTAGCTGATATGATGGACAGAAGGAAGGTTGATATATTGTGTGTGCAAGAGACCAGATGGAAGGGGAGTAAGGCTAGGTGTATCAGAGGTGGGTTCAAATTGTTCTATCATGGTGTGGATGGGAGGAGAAATGGGGTAGGGGTTACCCTGAAGGAACAGTATGCCAAGAGTGTTTTGGAGGTGGAGATTGCCAGATAGAGTGATGTTTATGAAGTTGGAAACTGATGGTGTAATGATGAATGTTAGTGCATATGCTCTGCAAGTTAGGTATGCGATGGATGAGAGAGAAAAATTTTGGAGCGAGTTGGATGAAGTGATGATGATTGTACCCAAGGGTGAGAGAGTGGTGAGTGGAGCAGATTTCAGTGGGCATGCTGGTGAAGGGAACAGAGGGGAATGAGGAAGTGATGGGTAGGTATGCTGTTAAGCAAAGAAATGCAGAAGGTCAAATGATAGTGGATTTTGCGAAAAGGATGGACATGGCTTTGGTGAATACATATAACAAGAGGGAGGGGCATAGGGTGACATACAAGAGTGGAGGAAGATGCACACAGGTGGATTATATCCTATGCAGGAGGGCCAGTTTGAAGGAGATTGGGGACTGTAAAGTGGTGATGTGAAAGTGTAGTTAGGCAGCATAGAATGGTGGTCTGTAGGATGACATTGGTGATCAAGAAGAGGAGAGGAGTGTGAAGGCAGCATCAAGAATCAAATGGTGGAAATTGAAAAAGGGTGATTGTGAGGTAGAGTTCAGGGAATAGTTAAGACAGGCACTGGGTGGCAGTGAAGCGTTACCAAATAGCTAGGTAAGTACAGCAGAGCTTGTAAGGTGCTTGGTGTGACTTCTGGACAGAAGAAGGAAGACAAGGAGATCTGGTGGTGGAATGAGGAAGTACAGGAGAAGTATACAGAGAAAAGAGATTGTTGAAGTGGGACTGTCAGAGAGATGAAGAAAGTAGACAGGAGTGTAAGGAGATGAGGTGCATGGCAAAGAGAGGTGGCAAAGGCTAAGGATAAGGTGTATGGAGAGTTGTATGAAAGGATGGACACTAAGGAGGGAGAAAAGGACCTGTAACGATTGGCTAGACAGAGGGATTGAGCTAGGAAATGTGTGTGTAGCAGGTAAGGGTGATAAAGGATAATGAGGGAAATGTACTCACAAGCGAGGAGAGTGTGTTGAGCAGATGGAAAGAGTACTTTGAGGAGCTGATGAATGAAGAGAATGAGAGAGAGAGAAGGTTGGATGATGTGGGGTTAGTGAATCAGGAAGTGCAACGGATTAGTAACTACTCTCGCACCTAAGCGGTACCTTTTATGAATGAACCAGCACTCTGTGTTGATCCCCAAGGTTGTATAAGGCTATTCTGTACTACGCCATCCACGTGGTGACAAAACGAAGGCATTAGATCCTGCTGTTATGCCTAACTGAGCATATGCCAGAATTGGGGGATTGTAACTGAAAGATGTTAGGTACATGGTGTTTTAACAAGCCGGTACCGACTAATAATTGGAACGCCGCTCTTGCGGAACCATCTCTGAGTGAGCCTGCAATAGTACCATTTGTTTTAAGCCAGGAATCAGCTTTGGAATGGCGAAACCTTCATGCTTGTCTAGAAGCATAGCCGTTCTCTGTTTTCCTCCCTCAGCTTAATTAGATTTTAGCAGTATTGACTATATGTTTTTAAGCCTGAAAGTGGCGTTCCAACCACGTCACCCACGTGGTGACTAGTCCAAGTGTGCTCTAATATCTGACTGAACGCTGAATTAGTTTTTAAGCAGCATTGGCTATTTTATTTATTTTTTTTTGTTAAACCTGAAAGTGGAGTTTTAACTACGCCACCCTTGTGGTGATTTGTCCAAGTGTGCTCTAAACACTGACTGAACGCTGAGATATAGACAGTGTTCTCCCTGTATTTTTTGACACTCTGTACTTTTTTTTTTTTTATCTCGACAGCAGTCCTACCGACCCTTTACTCAGTTCCCTAATATAGCTCTGACTTATAGTAATAGTTTTAAGGTGTTTACTAGGGCTGCTCCCTAGTAGGAGTGAATGCTTATTGCCAATGTTTATATTCCTGCTACTGCTTAGAGGAAAGGACCTCTTGTTTTGTAGATACATTTGATTGCTGCTACCAAGAAAGTGGAAAATGTACATTTGCTACCTTTGCATGCTGACCGTTTTGTGATACGTGACCACTCTTGCCTTGCCTGTGCTATTTGTTTCTCTCCACTACTTTGCCTTTCTTTCTCCCTTAAGTTATCCTGCTCTTCTCGTGCTTCCAGCTCAAGTCTCTAGGAACCCTCTCCAAATACCAACGGGTTCACCTCACAGCCTTAAATTCCCTTGACCCTCCTTCAATGAAAAAAGAAAAGTATGTTTGCTGTCTAACTCCTGCTAGTTTTACTCTCTACCTGTGTACCATTGCTATAGGTGCCTAAGCATGCTCTGAGCCAGGACAGCCAGCAGCCCCCCCCCCCCCCCCATCTCTGTAGTACCCTTTCATTTACTCCCCTATCTTCCTCTAGTAACTCCCTCTCACACTTCCCCAGTCTTTAATACAGCAACTCTCCTGCTTATCTACCTGCAATTCAGACCTGTTCACTAGATGGTACCCTGTTCCTAGTCTCATCTCATGCTTTTCCTGTAGTTTCCTTTACTAATTACCTTATTTTCTGTAGTCCCAGACCTTCGTTCTAGTTCCTCACACTTCACCCTACTGTCTACTACTACTGTCTCTAGGTTCTCTCATCACTGTTCTCACCTACTACTGCCTTATCCAACTTACCATCTGTAGCCAGTACTGCTGATTGTCACTTCTCCAGCTGCTTCTTACCTGTCTCTACCCGCTCCGTTCACCCTACGGGCTCACTCCGCTCCCCTCCCTACCCCCAATACCCACACACCCCCTGGGGTCCTACTCTTATACTTACTAGCCACACCCTTACCCCCTCCCACTACTCTGATTAAGCTTTTCTATTGCCTAATTACTTCCACTCACTTACCATTCCTACCACACCATTCCCTCTAGCCACACCTATTACATTTCTTACCACCAATAATAAAGCTAACATCTTGTCTATTCTAATGGATAAATTAAATACCACTACTCAGTTTCAGCGATTTCTCATACTCTTACTGCTTCCCCCTCTCATTTATGCTTATATACTCTCCTCCTATGTACACCCATTACATCCAGATTTCCACCACCCTAATAAAATAACCGCCTCCACTTCTCTACCCATCTTATTCAACCATGCTAACATTACAACAACTCCCAGCTATCTACCAGCAAAATATCATAGAATAGTCCACATCAGATATATTAATCTTAATCCCAGGAGATTTCTACTCTTAAATAACAGACTACCATGTCCAATCTATCTCAAACAACTCCAAACATTAAAAGATGGAGACATTCACCCAAACCCAGGCCCAACAGCAATTCCAATCTCTCTCCCCAACCCCAACCAATCAACTAATTATCCCATTACTAAACCATCTAATTCACTCTTTATAGCTCATCTTAATATTCGTAGCATTAACAACAAAATTACTCAACTCCATGCTCTTTTAGAAGTCTACTCCTTTGATATCCTATGCCTAACGGAAACTTGGCTAAAACCTGTAACAAAAGACAATGAAATCATCCCACTAGGATATAATATCCTCAGACTTGACCGTGCAACCAAAAAGGGTGGGGGAGTGGCAATTCTTTTTAAATCTAGCCTACAATTAACCACTTACAACATTAAACCACCACTTAGTACCAGTGCAGAAATTCTTATATCTAAACTACATCTTAACAATGCCAAAGCCATCTATATTATTTGTATGTATATACCCCCCCGGTAACAACAATATCACCATAGAAAATATCCTTTGCTAGTTATCTCAACACCTGCCCCAAGAAACCATAATCCTTGTTAATGTAAACATTGATTGGAACTGCTATAGCAACAGCCACCCAACCACCAACATCAACCTATATGGTTTTGATCAAACCATTAAATCCCCCACCAGAATAGATAAACACAACAAGAAAGAAAGCACATTAGACTGGATTCTGTTAAACAACCATCCCCAATTATATGAATCTGGAACCCTTCCTGATGACATAAGTGACCATTCACTTACCTATATCATCAGGCATAAAACCTATACTCCCATTCCCTCCACAGTCAGGAATATTAGATCCAAAAAGAACTTCAACCCAGAGCTCTTCCAAAACGAACTCCGAGCATGCAACTGGTCTCCCCTAAAATACCTCCCTCTGAAAGAAGCTGTTCAATACTTTAATTCTAGCTTCCTAGCCATCCTTGATCATCATGCACCAACCCGTACTATTAGAATTAAGACCAAGTCAGCCCCATGGCTTTCTAAAGACACCAAACATAAAATTCACCTCTGGAATCAATACTGGGCCAAATGGAGAATGACCAAAAGTCCTGCAGACCAACAAAATTTCAAACAACTGAGAAATAACGCTAAGAAAGCTATACTATCTGTTAAAAGAAAATACTACCTTCAGTTTCAAAAGGCAAACCATAATAACCCACAAAAATTCTGGGCATGCATCAACTAATTTCTACAGCCAGGTCAATCCAGTACACCAAGCCCACTAAACACTGACCTTCAAAATCCCATGCAGACTGCCAATGCCTTCGATACATTTTTCACCAATGCAATCCAAACACTAGCCAGTCAACTATCACCTAATACTTTTACTTTACCTACCTATAACAAAGCCACACCCCCTCCATTCATTTTCCAACCAGTCCCAACAACCCACATTCTTGCCCTAATCCAAAAACTGAAACCATGCTCTCCTTCAGCAGACCAACTACCTGCTGAATATCTACAGAAATCTGCCAAATCAATTGCTTACCCCATCTCCATTCTGATCAATAGAAGTATTAGCGAAGGTCACGTCCCTAACATCTGGAAAGTCTCCCATATTATTCCCCTTCACAAAGGTGGAACCTCCACCAATTTCTCCAACTACCATCCCATAGCCCTTCTTTCTCCTTTGGTCAAGATCTTGGAAAAATGCATCCATAGGCAATTGCTAGACCACCTACTCCATAATAACTTGCTCTCTAACTGTCAACATGGTTTCAGACCCTCCCATAGCACTACCACTGCCCTCCTTTCCTTTACAGATTGTATTAACAAAAACCGTAACTGTAATTTGCTTTCCTCAGCACTATTTATTGATCTGTCAAAAGCATTTGACATGGTCAATCATCAAATTCTCACGGATATCCTCAAATCCCTTGCCTTAGATGCACTGTCTATCAAATGGTTCCAATCCTACTTAGATCAAAGACAACAGGCTGTACTCTGGCAAAACACTCTATCTAACCACCTACCAGTTAACCTCGGTGTACCTCAGGGATCCATATTAGGACCTCTCCTTTCCTCCATATTCATCAACGACCTTAATCTAGCAATTCCCTATGCTACTTGCATTCAATATGCAGATGACTCCACACTTGTATACTCGGCCACAACTTCCTCTGAACTTCACTCCCTTACCCAAAATGTATTTAACACTGTTGAACAATGGTTCACTCACCGTTGTCTTCTATTAAACCCCAAAAAAACTAAACTCCTCCTTTTCAATCCTAATCATAAGTCCTCTCCCATAGATTTTGCTGTTACATCCACTAATGGTACCATTATATCACCTGACCTAACTACCAAGCTACTTGGTATTACCATTGACAACAACCTTACCTTTGACATAACACTATTAAATCTGTCAACAAAAAACTTGGCTCTCTCTACAGAATTAAACCCTTCCTGTCACCTACAGCTAGGACTACTATTGCACACACTCATCTAATCTCTAGACTCCTCTGTGCCTCAAATATTGTCACTAATCTATCTAAGAATAACCTCAATAAATTGGAAATCTCATACAATAACATAGCCAGATTTGCTACTGGTAACCCATTCAGAACACACCATTGCCTTAATTTAAAGGAGCTTCAGTGGTTGGAACTACAGAATCTGCTCAAATACCACCAGCTAATCACTGCCCACAAGACTCTTTACCAACCTTCCAATACTCCTACTCTATCCACCATCATCACCCCCTATCACAATCTGAAGTCCTTACATTCATCTCAGAAACTTCTAATTAGCACATCTAAATCTAACAACAGGGCTGGGGATTCTCTCATCTCTAATACTCTGGGAAAATTTTGGATTCTCCTACCCAGCGAACTTTCCTCAGTTTCTTCTATATCACTCTTCAAAAACAGACTGAAACATTTTCTCAAAACACACTGGTTATGCCCCTGTACAAAACATGACTAATTCTCCACTTCAGCCTTGTACTGTCAGCATATTCTATACCTTACCTTTCTCACTCTGTATTTCATTATTTCCATCCCTCTGAATACTCACCTGTAAAGGGGGGGGGGGGTTGTCTTTTTTTACTACACATTTTTTTTTTCAATCTTTTATTGTACCGTACTTGTATATGGAATTAGATTGTATAACTCCCCTTTTTCTATATTAAGTAATGTACTTACTTGCTATTTTGAATTATACACTGTATTGAATGCATTTCATATGGTATTAACTTATGTCCTCTCTGTATTATTTCTGTATTATCCAATCTTTGTACTTGTACATATATCTGAAGTCATTTTATATTGTCCTGCAACTTTATTATCATGTGTGTCATGGAGCTTTTCTCCCCGGGCCTCTACTGAAAATGGACATATATCCAGTTAGACTAGCCCGGTCAACAAATGTAAAATAAAATAAATAAAATAATTAGCAAGGAGGAAGTAAGGACTGCTATGAGGAGGATAAAGAATGGAAAGGCTGTTGGTCCAGATGACATACCTGTGGAAGCATGGAGGTGTTCAGATGAAATGGCAGTGGAGTTTTAACCAGATTGTTTAATGAAATTTTGGAAAGTGAGAGGATGCCTGAGGAGTGGAGAACAAGTGTTTTGGTACCAATTTTTAAGAATAAGGGTGATGTGCAGAGCTGTAGTAACAGAGGGATAAAATTGATCAGTCACAGCATGAAGTTAGAAGAAAGAGTAGTGGAAGCTAGGTTAAGAAGGGAGGTGATGAGTCGTGATCAGCAGTATGGTTTCTTGCCGGGAAAGAGCACTACAGATGTGATGTTTGCTCAGAGTGTTGATGGAGAAGTACAGAGAAGGTCAGATAGAGTTGCATTGCATCTTTGTGGACTTAGAGAAAGCATATGTCAGGGTGCCTAGAGAGGAGTTGTGGTATTGTAAGAGGAAGGTCGGGAGTGGGAGAGCAGTATGTAAGAGTGGTACAGGATATGTGCGAGGGTAGTGTGACAGCGGTGAGGTCTGCGGTGGGAGTGACGGATGCGTTTAAGGTAGAGGTGGGATTACATCAAGGATCAGGTCTGAGCCCTTTCTTATTTGCAATGGTGATGGGCAGGTTGACAGACAAGATCAGGCAGGAGTCCCCGTGGGCTATGATGATTGCAGATGACATTGTGATCTGTAGTGAGAGTATGGAGCAAGTTGAGTAGACCCCTGGAATGGTGGAGATGTGATCTATAGAGGACAGGAATGAAGGTCCGCAGGATTAAAACAGAATCTGTGTGTGAAAGAGGGAGGATAGAGGAGTCGTGAGGATACAGGGAGTAGAGATGGCGAAGGTGGATGAGTTTAAATACTTGGGATCAACAGTTCAGAGTAATGGCGAGTGTGGAATAGAGGTGAAGAAGAGAGTACTGCAGGATGGGAGTGAGTGGAGAGAAGAGTGTCAGGAGTGATTTGTGACAGACGAGTACCAGTTAAGAGTGAAAGGGAAGATCTACAAGAGGCTAGTGATACCAGCTATGTTATATGGGTTGGAGACAGTGGCAGTGACAAAAAGACAGGAGTCAGAGCTGGACGTGGCAGAGTTAAATATGTTGAGATTTGCAATGGGTGTGACAAAGGTGGACAGGATTAGGAATAAGTATATTAGAGGGTCAGCCCAGGTTGGACAGTTTGGAGACAAAGCCAGAAAGGTGAGATTACGTTGGTTTGGACATGTGCTGAGGAGGGATGCTTGCTAAGGATGAAACTGCTAGGTAAGAGGAAAAGAGGAAGGCCTAAGTTAAGGTTTTATGGATGTGGTGAGAGAGGGCATGCAGGTGATTGGTGTGACAGAGAAAGATGCAGAGGACGGGAAGAAATGGAAACAGATGATCCGCCGTGGCGACCCCTAACGGGAACAGCCAATAGAAAAAGAAGAGTGGAAAGTGAGAATGAGACCATTAGCTTGGTGAGTCATCCAATATATACAGGATCTGGATGTTTTGTTTCTAAGTCGACTGTCAGTCCCTTGCATATGTATTGTGACCAGGTGAATGTTTCACACATTTATAATTTTCTTGGTAGCCATTCTGTAGCTCCACCCCATAAGCTGTCATATGGCAGTGAATAAACTTGAACAGGGTTATTTCTACAAGATAAAACAGAGATATGACATTAATCTTTTATTTCTTTGTCTGGTCATAAGAATTTTAGGCCACAGTTCAAAACCTGGGATGTCAGTGGCATGGGTAGATGTCCTATTTGTTCAAATGTCCTAAAGTCATATAAATCTCTGGCCAGCCCAATGGCACATAGGCAAGGTGTCTATCTATGCTATGAATTGCTCAGATTTAGAAACTGATCAAGGCTTCTGGTTGGGGGTTCAGCCTGGGAGGATTGGATGAAAAGTTCAATCAGCAAGGCTCTCATATGATGGATACTGGGTGCATCACATACTATCCAGGAGTAGAAGAGTGAAAGACATATGATATACAGGTGTGCATCCCCAGTGTATTAATCATTGCACAGTGCTCCTTAGGATAGGAACTTTGACTGTCTGTAGTAAGATGGCTAACTGTGATCATCCTTGATCAAGTTCTAACCCCTTGGACCCTTATAAGTTAGTGGGATGTTAAACCTCTGCTCTCTCTGAGAAGACAGGCATCCCACACAACAAAGGATTATATTCAGGATTCAGTTGCTGGAAAATTAAGATAGGGCAGAGTTGCAGGGCTGAAAGCTGGAGGTTAGCTGAAAATGGTTAAATGGGCAAGGAATGGTAGGAAGCAAAAAAAGTAAAATAGTCATGTGCATCTCCATACTGATGTATAAAATCAAATTATACAACGACCCCCCCCCCCCCATTAATATTAAAAAATGTGCACGCTGATTGGTCGGCGTGTACGTTGTAAATCAGAGTTATAGTAATGGAAAAAGGTCCGGTCGCCCGGACTTTTTCCATTACTATAACTCTTTTTTTTTACAGCAACGGAGAACGCAAGATCTCCGTTGCTTCACACTGTCTCGCTATGTTAAAGGAGTTTAACATAGCGAGACAGCTTAAAAAAAGCAACGGAAATTCTCCATTGCTTTTTTTAAAGCTGTCTCGCTATGTTAAACTCCTTTAACATAGCGAGACAGTTTGTAAAAAGTAACGGAGATCTTGCTTACTCCATTGCTTTTTTCAAAAACTGTCTCGCTATGTTAAATGGGTTTAACATATTACAGAATATTATAGCAATAACCCACGCCTGGGTGTGGGTAATGCTGGATTTACCCACGGTTAGCGTAATTTGGTCATGAGGGCGACATTATTTAAGAAACAAAATAATTACTTTTCTTAAATAATGGCATTGTATAATGCCTTCTTGCTGCCCTTCCGCAGCTGTCTGGTATTCTGCGGCAGTTCTGATGTACTGTGCATGCATATGCCTACGCAGTACAGCAGAGCTGTGGGCAAAAGCAACAGAGAAAGCAAGATATCCAGCATTACCCACACCCAGGCGTGGGTTATTGCTATAGTATTCTGTTGCCATTGTTAATGGCCACAAGAGATTGATTTGCATCTGGGATCTACTGGATTGTTTGATATATTAAATCTAAAACTATTTGAGACTCATCTTGGCATTCAGACTGTGCTGTATGCTGTCAGTATATTTGAATATGATTAGGCATACTTCAGATGTGAAGATCCATGTAAGGATTCAGTAATGCACACGTTATATTTGTGGTAAGGATATTGGGTGTAAGTTTTATCATAGTGTTTTGGGGTGTGAACAAAAATTACTAGATTACCAAGTGAGATTTTGTGTTGTGGTCATATCTGCAAAAATGATTGACCCTCCCCCCATACATTCATATACCAACTCAACAGTCACACTAATGAAGGAGAATTCCCCTTAAAAGAATAAATTCACTCCTAGCACACCCTTAAAAATGGCACCAGTATGCAACCCAAAATCCAAACAAAACTCAGCACTATCAACACTTTCATGCATTACAAAGATCTAAACATAATCTAAATCAGAAATCATATAACACAACCTAAAAGTTGAGCATTTCAGATTCTACGATATTGCCATTTGACTCATTTGATATTCCCTTCCACTGAAACACTTTGATGCATCATCACAGATCGGTTTAGCCACTTACACACACTAACTGCTGTTCTGTGTGTCTGATCTTCCTCTAGTCTGTTTCAGATTTTTCTTTCATCTGTTCTTATTTTTATTGTATATTAAATCATGTATGTTTACATTGTATATAGTATATTTGTCTGTTTAACCATAGTTTTTGGAGCTTTCCCAGGACTCCACAGAATACTGCCATTGCCAAGTTTGGAATTACAAGTCATCAAGTGTTAAAAGACTCTTAGAATATTAATCAAACCCCTACTGCACTCTCTATGCCTTCATGTGTAATATTTAAACAAGACTGTGCGAAACAGACATGCTGCATAGTTGTTTATTACAAGATACTCAGTAAGCAAAAATATAGATTAGATTTCTTTAAACATTAGAAAAATATGTTGACATGAGTTATTGTACATCTAGAATGAAAATTATAGTCTGGCAAGAATTATAAAATGTGACCTTTTGCAAAACAAGTTTCTAGGCTGAAAACATCTTTTCATAATAAATTATTAGCTTTGCTGAATAGGATATACATTAGGGTGAATATATTTCATCTCTATAAGGTTAAACTTAAAATTGTATCATTGTAAAATATATTTTTTCTTTCTACTACCTCCCAATATACACAAGCCGCTCAATGATTCCTCTGCCAGTCACCAATGGCCCTCAAAAATAGTAGCCTGAAATTAGGTAGCAGACCAGTCCACAGTTTGTTGAACCTAATTTTCTCACCTACCCACATTACCAACTGTTGCAAGGGCCTAATTACTGTGACTGGTCACAATTTACCAGCTCACACCACTCCCACAAGGTGCAACTACCACCTAGCTTGCAGTTCGGCCTAGCTAGAGGAAACTACCATGACCGTAACCCTCCCCAAGACAAGCACTTCTACCCCTATTCACACCAGTTCATACAGATGCCCAGGCCATTAAAGAAACTCTGGTCACTAGATCATAGTCAGAATTTTTATCCCCTGCACACCAGCAGAGCTACGTCATCTGTGTAAGTCTTTTAAACTAATGGAGTCGTCATATACCGAGTTCCTGGAGAGCTATTAAAGACCATTTTGGTTATGAGGCTGTGAAAAAGAAAAAACACACGCTGCAACAGATCTGCCTTTGATGGGAATTGTTCATTTCACAAATGCTTTTATATCATTCATGTCCTGTTTTATAGAAATTGCCATTTAGAGTCTTCAGCTCAACTGCTGTAGACAAGATACCAGCAATAATACTACCTTGTGGAATATACAAAACAAACTAATAACTTTTATAATTTTTACCAATGGCATTCATTGTTGTCGCTGCCATTTATAAGGTGGTGGTTATTAAGTATTGAAAATGATAAAAAAATCCTGATTGAATCCAAGCGGTCTCCCCACTACTTTTGCTGTGCACCTCAAGCCATTCGCAGCGAACATATGAAAAATGGGTCTAAGGGGATGAGAATGGCAAGGCTCAAATGAAAAGATTGCACTTTGTTGATGATATATTTCTGTATATAACACAACCAGAGATATAAATAAGATGGTTATTTAAACTGTAACGCTACAAGAGAAATGTCTGCAAAACTATAGCAGTGATTGTAAACTAATGTAACCACATATGATTTGCTACAGAGATTTCCCTCTTTGTGGAAGCACTACAAATGAGATGTTTATGGATTCTTTTAATGAAAGAGACTTGGCAAATGGCACAAGAAATATGGGAACAAACAAAGCAGAAAATACAGGCTAAAGTAAGGCAGTGAAAGTTGATATTTAGGATTTGGATAGTAAGATATCTGCTTACAGGTAAAATGTTACAGCATACCAGATTTCAAGGGGATAAGTGAAGTGTTCTTAGCAGAAACCAGTGCTTTTCCATCAAGTCATTTAAAGTTGTACAAGGATGGTAAGTGTTCAGAGATGTCACTGTTTTTTGATAAGATTGAATTGGTCTTCCGTACATAGTATTTGATTTTTCCCCAAGCATACATACAGGCAAATACACTTTGGATCTCATTCAGGCAAGCATAGACTCAGACACGCAGATAGAAACACATACATACATACTTAGCTTTCTTTTCTTACTTCTTTTATGTAACACTCGCTAAACAGCAAAGCCGCTGCTTAGCGAGTGTAAAATACCTGCTCATTCAATCTCACTCTAATGCAGTCATACACTCACACGCACACTTCTAACTTCTTTTTTTATTTCTTCTTTTCTTATTTTCACTCGCTAAACAGCAAAACCACTGCTTAGTGAGTGTAAAATACCTGCTCGATCAATCTCGCGCTACTTTAATGCAGTCATGCAGGCATACACTCACACACTCGGACACACACACACACGCACTTCTAATTTTTTTTTCTTTACTTTAAGTTCTTCTTTTCTTATTTTACACTGGCTAAACAGCAAAAGTGCTGCTTAGCCAGCGTAAAATAATGGCAACCGTTAGATTTCTTAACGGGGTGAACTCCAGGAACTGATTTTCACAGAATGCCCAGATTTTTGCCTCGTAACTTAGGTCTGTCCTAATAAAATCTGTGGTTTGTTGGCAAATGTCCACTGATTGCACACTACATAATAATATACATGTTCCCAGAAATACATGAAAAAACTAATATTTTTAATTGAACAACTGTCTAAGCTTATAATATCAACATTTAACTTGTGTCCTTATTTATAGGCCTTTCTCCCATTACTTTTACCTTTGTCCCAACTTCTTAAACTAAGCGGTTGAGATGTATGTATGCATGCTGCAGAACGTTCGTTCAGGACAAACTTCCATTACACTCCTTTACATTCCATCTGCCCACCACAGTGTTTCTAATTAGTTAAGTAATGCTGTAGTGGCTTAACCCTATGAATTCCTGGCTGTAGGAGCTATACATTTATGTAGGACAACTAAAAAGAAATTTTGTATAGACACTGGAGATTTGTGCTACACATACCTATGGCAAAAGAAAAGAAAATCATCACTAGAGAGCACTTGTGCGATAAACAGCTGTCGTAGTAATCCCTCAACAAAACAGATGTGTTCAGCAACTGCAGTGAATAAAATAGTTCCCACAGTCACTTAGTATCACATTTGTATTGGCTGCAGGAACCAAAAATGAAAAGATCTCATGCATACATATTGTTTGGGGGCGTTCCCTGGGCGAAAGGAGTGAAGGAGGTGGTTCATGGGCGGTCCTTGGGCAGCAACTGAGGAAAAAGTGAAAAATAACACTCGGCGTTATTACCAAATGGTTCGCCCATACATTTGTTTCAGCTCAAAGATGGCTCACAGTACCAGAGCTGTAAGAACAGCTAATGAAAAAAAATGTTGAAAGCGTCACTCTGGATAAGAAAAAAAAATATGGTGCAGTGCTACATTCAAAAAATCTGGGAAAAGAGGACATCGGAAATGAGAAAACAAGTGAAGCAGCACGTAGTAGTCCTTTAAGGTTTAAAAAGGATCAATGCAATATTGGCTAGTAAAAGATTATTCTTAAATCACTGAAGTAAGCAGGTTACAGAAAGAAATGCAGCAATAACACAGGCATAGTTAAAAAAAAAAAAAAAATGAACAGTTAACCACACTTGTGAATATAAGTGCTGTCAATTAACCACACTTGTGAATATAAGTGCTGTCAATACAGTGAAATAATAAGCACCGGAAAAATTAAGTATTGAATGCACTGAGACAATGTAAGCACAGTCAGAAAAAAAGTACAGTAAAAATGTGGTAGTATAAATACTGGGAAAATTTGAACTCTGCAAGAAGAAAACTGCAGACTTCAACACTCGAGCAAATTAAGAACAGTAGAATTTAACTTAATTCTAATTTAAGTTTTGTAGGTACAATGTTGTGTCTTTCGGCTTTTCCCGGTTAGGGGTCGCCACAGCAGAACTCCGGTCCGCTAATGATTAGCAGATAGATTTTTACGTGGAGTTGCCAGCCCTGACGCACAACCTTCAACGAAGGTACGCCCATTCACGCATGTCTCCACGCAGAAGACGCTCTAGCTGAGAATCGAACTGGACAGCGTCTTATTGTGAGGCGACAACACTACCGCAGCACCACCACTGCCAGAGTTTAAAATAAAAAGTGTTAAGTACAGTTGTGATAACTTAGGGCAGACCAGTTGTAGACAGTAACAGCAAGTTGTAAGGCGATACTGTCAGAAAAAACCCACGAGGGCACTTACACTGCTACAGGAAGTCTTACCAAATAGGAGATTAGAGAACAGATTTATCCATCAAAGATCAGTATTTCTCCTCTGGTTTAGTACAAAGTCTGTGTCACTGCATAGTGCAGTTCAGGTCTAGATGTTGAAAAGGCTCTTTTCTCTTTTCCTTGTCTTATCTGGCTGTGCATAGCTTAGCACAGTACAGTATTCAGCAGACCAGCAGAGTGGTACCTTTGAGTATATAGCAGAAGGATTCCTGCTGAAGATGGAATCAGCCATTCAGCTAACTGACTTAGGAATGACTTACAACAAAAACAAGCCTAGATGGCTAATGTTTCTGCCTTCATTGAGAGTAATCAACAAATGTAATCCCAAATTGGATATGACTGAGCAGGTTTCTGTGATCACCTTATGCATTTGTGATTCCAGATAAATGGTTGGTTGTAGTTCTCCTTTCTTTGTCTGTTCCTGTGCTGCATAAGATATCACAACGTTCAGCAGAATAGTGTGTGAAGCCTCGCTGCTGTGCTTAGTATGTAGCAAAAAGGTTCCTGCTGAAGCTGAAATTAGCCAGTCAGCAAGTTCACTCAAGAATGACCCACAAAAGAAATGGACAGGATGATCAAGCTAATAATCCTCTCTCAAGGAGCAGTCATCAAAGGCACCATGCTCAGAGCCAAGTAAAGTCTCATTGGTTACCCCATGCCTTTCTTGGTCCTAGATGTTAAAAGGATTAATTGTAGTTCATTCTCTCCTTACTTTATCCAGTGCTGTGCAAGGTATTGCAGTGTTCAGCAACCCATTAAAATTGGACCACTGAGCTGCTGTACTCTTCTCAGTATACAATGGAAGAGTTTCTGCCAAAGCAGGAATCCGACAATCCACAAATTCTCTTGGAATGGACCAAAGCAGAAACAACCAGGACAAAATGGCTAATGGTCCTACTGTCACCCGGTGAAATCTGAGTCTTATCTCAGATCCATATGAATATTCCTAAAGGTCAACCTCTTCATTTCTAAGTCCTCAGATGTTAAAAAGGGTTGATTGTAGTTCTTCATTCTCCTTGTCTTGTCTTGCATGTAGTCATGCAGCATTCAGCACGCCATGTCAGCTTAGTTATCCCATTTGTTCTGACACCAGAAGGTAGGCAGATATCCGAGTGGTCCATGCAGGCCTCCTCCTAGGAGATAGTTAACATCCTTGCTTGCTTGATTCAAAGGGATTTCTATTCAGAAAATGTGCTGTAGATCTTACTTGACCAAAGTCCATGTTTAAACAAAAGATTGCTGCTCAGCTTATTTCAGGGCCGGATTTGTAAGAGCAGTCTTGAATAGTCTTTCATTATCCATCTGCCATTCTGATTGTAACTTTTTTGGAGTGAGTAGTTGAATCCAGAGTACGAAGATAATTCCAACAGCAGGTCCTTATTGCCAGCCTTTTATCACTCAGAAGACGGGAGGAGTATTTTGGACTGAGCCTTTATCTAAAAGGAGGAACATGATGGATGATGGAATGGTTCCCCCTTTTATAGTGTTTTTGCATTTTATGTTTACAATTAAATTAGAAGAAATGTTTCCATGGTGGCACACAAATCTAATAGTTGCTGTGTAGAGTAGGCTTATCTTGCCCACCCTCCACCTCCTAGCCTGCTGAAATTATATGATCTGAAGTTGTTAATCTTCTTCCTATTCATCACTGATGGGTTCATTTCTGAGCCCTCGGAACCGAATCGGCCTTATACCAAGCTCGCGTACACCAAAAACTCTCAAGCTCAGCTGCTACCCACAATGCCCTTTTCTGTTACCTCAGATCTCGTTTGCCATACAGCCATATAGTAGTCTTTCACCGAGCTCTCCAGATAAGTATTGTTTCTTTTTTTTCGTGATATCTTACTCAACTCTACCCGAGTATCCCCTTTTTATACCATTGCTGGTAAGCGCCTTTTTTACCCTTGTGGTATTCTGAATACCATTGTTGGCGCTTCCTTTTTCTCTCTCTCTTCCTTTCCTCTCTGGTAGTCGTTGTGTTGTTTCTTGTGTTATGTCTGAAAAGAAAGGGACTATGGGGTTTAAGCATTGCTCCTCTTGCAGTGGTAAACTCCCCAATAGCGATCTGCATGAGGAGTGTGTATTTTGTTTGAGGGTTCCACACTTGTCTCTGAAACCTCCCTGTGACATTTGTGCCAGTTTCAGTTAGTGGATGCTGAATGAAAGACGAAATAACTAATTCTTAAAGGCCTGCTTCCTTCTTCCTTTACTAAGGCTATTTCTGTGTTAGAGGTCTCAACTCCTCCATTTATGGACAAAAAACATCCTCGTTCTGACCCTTCTTCACTGGCCAGTGATAGGGGCAAGCCTCATAAGCATAAGGCCCATAAGACTTCCACGGAGCATAGGCTTGCCCCCTCAGTTAAGACCACCTCAGCTACAGTATTTCCTACAGAGATTGCCATAACTTCCTTGTCAGCGCCGCTTTCGGCACCGATTACAGTTCCTACTGTGGTTGACTCTGGCCATTTTGCCTGCCATTACCTTGGCACCGACGTCCCCCATCTCTGTTCCGACAACCTCTTCAGAGTTGATATCGACTTCCACTACAGCTATTATGTTGCTCCAAACCCGTTCTCGGCACTGATAATCCCCCTTTTGCCTGTTTAAAAACTAGAATCTTTGGTGCCGATTTCTTCTACACCACGGACCCAGTACTCCCCCACTATGGATCCATTTGCCGGACAAGTCTTTAGCCCCTTTTTGGACCAGCCTGACTCCCCCTCAGGGGTGTCGGTAATGTCCACTAGGAGCCTATCTGAGTTGGATGTGGTGTGCCTCTTTGATCAGCTGCTGACAGCCAGGGGAATTACAAATTTTCCTAAAACCTATCCCACTCCAGGTTTTGGTCCATTGCCCCTATGACTCCCACATATTCTCCTCCCTTGGACCCTTCGGATCTGAGGCCCATAGCCCCGACTTCTGCGAGAGGACTCCTTTCCTTGGCGCCGACAGTGACCTTGTCTGAGGCTCCGTGGCTCCTTTGGGTGTCGGTTCCATCAGAACCAGCTCTTCGTCAATCTCATGCTTGGGGGGTGGAATCATTGGTTCCGGCCACTGCTCCAGTTGTTTCACCGGCTCCATCTTCGGATCCGAGGGTGACTCCCTGCCCCGGTTTTGCTTGAGGCTCCATCCCCGGGAGCTGGCCGCTTGGAGCGGGGTGTGACTTTGGTTCTGCAATTGTCTCCTTCAGTTCCGGTCTCCCATTCCTCTTCAGGTGGGCCTGCCTTCTGGGTGATGGAGAGGGTGCTTGTTTCGAGCAGTCCTCCTACGTCGGACCTTTCACCTGTTCCTTCTGAGCTGCTACTATCAAAGGGCACCCCCATAGGATACCAAGAGCGCAAGCCTTGGGAAACCCCTGTACAGGGTATCCGCCTTTCTGAGTTTTCTTCGGACGCTCCCACTGAAGAGCCCCTTCAGAAATGGATGTGTAAAGGAAACACATGGACTCCCTAGAGGAGTCCCTCACTGAAGATATGGACTTCGATGATGGGGAAGGGTCCCCAGGGTCACCCACTGATGATGTCTCCTTTGGAGACATCTTGGAAATTTTGAGGCAGAGGGGTGACTGGAAGCCCTCTGACCCTTCCTCAGAGGAATCTGTATTACTGCAGGCCTTCCACTCTCGGCCCCCTACTTCTTGGGTGACCCCCCCCCCTGCTGATGAGTGTCAAGCTCATCATGTAGCGGGCATGGAAGAACCCCAGTACCGTTCAGGCCATTCCCCGGAGATCAGACAAGATACTCTTCCTCCAGAGGATCAGCCCCATTGGTCTAGAGGCTTGCCAGTAGACACTATGGTGGTGGCGGCCGCCATAAAAAAGGACCTTGTGGAGTAAAGTTCTACTGTCCACCCCCACCAACAAGAGAGCCCCAGGTGGTGGACAGATTAGGGAAGCGAGTTTTTGCTTCAGCGACCTTTGCTGTCAGGTCACTGAATGTTTTGGCACATTTTGCGAGGCTCCAAAGAGATCTCGGTGAACAGTCTGGAACCCTCTTGGGTCAAGTTTTAGACTGGGCACGTGATAAAGTTGCTTCCCAACTTGCCACCCTGTAGTCAATTTCCAACTCGTCCATGAGGTTGCTGTCCCACGCAACTGAAGGGACAGCTAGAGTTGCGGGTGCAGGTGTAGTAATGAGACGCCACGCCTGGATGCTCATTTGTGACTTTGCGGACTCCTTCAAGTCTTCCTTTTTAAATGCCCCTGTCGAACCGTCAGCTCTGTTCGGCTCTAAAGCAAAGGACACATTAGCCAGGTGCGAGCATGAAGGAAAAACCTTGTCTGCCATTGGCCTATGTTTTTCTAAGCCTCAGCGCTCCTTTTCCAGGAACTAGAGGAGTGGAAAGATGTGGTACAAAATGTCTCAAGGCCCTTTCCGTGATGCACGCGACGAGGGCTCCCCCAGAAGCAGAGGGGGTTCCAGTAATGAAAGGTGCCCCTTTCGGGGTAGAGGGGGTCCCCGAAATCAGGACTCCAGGGATTCTTTCTCCGGACGACCGTATCAGTGCTCCAGAAGCGCTGCCCGATTGCTTTCCGCACGAAGCAGTCGGGGATCGCGTTTCTCTGCACCAAGCTGTCTGGCACTCTATTACAAATGATCAGTGGGCGCAGAGAATAATTTCCAGAGGTTACTACATCCCTCTAATCTCTTATCCAAGGCCCCCAAAATCCCTTCCTGGTGTTCCACTCAGTCAAAGGGAAGAGGCAGCTTCAGAAATCAGAAAGCTGTGTCAAAAATGAGTCATCCAACAAGTCCCCCCCAGACCAGTACGGATCCGGTTTTTACTCAAGATTCTTTTTGGTGCCGAAAAAGACTGGGGACTGGATGCCCATTTTGGATCTCAGCCAGCTACACAAGTCAGTAGTTCAGACCAAGTTCTGCATGGTCATGATTCAATCCATTCTCCCATTTCTTCGGGAGGGTGTGTGGATGTGCTCGATAGACCTCTGGGATGCGTATTACCACATCAAAATGGAAAAACGTTCCAGGAGTCTCCTTCGCTTCCGGCTGGGAGCCAATCATTTACCAATTCATAGGCCTGCCATTTGGTCTCTCGATGGCCCTCAAAGTGTTCACGAATTGCTTAGCAGTGGTGACAGCTCATCTGAGACTTCAGGGATTCCAGGTGTTTCCGTATCTAGACGATTGGCTCCTCTCTTCCTCCACCAAGCGCCTACTGGTCAGGGCCCTCCGCTACACTCGAACACTAGTGGAGTTGCTAGGCATCTCCATACACTGGGAAAAATCCAACCTTCATCCCACACAGGAATTGGAATTTGTAGGTGCAGTATTCAACACTCAAACAAGCCTAGTCTCTCTTCCTTCTCACAGACTTCAGAAATTAAGGGCACAAGTACAAGTGATACTCTGTCGAAGGACGGTGTCTGCAAGGGAAGTTTTACAGGCTCTGGGGTCTATGGCGGCAGCCATCCCAGTTGTTCCCCTAGCCGGATTACATATGAGACTACTACAGTGGCTCCTTCTGTCCCAGTGAATATCCAATCTTCACCCCCTGAGCTCACAGATCTTCATCACCAACACCTGCAAATAAGATCTCTGGTGGATGAGTACAGATGAAAATCTTTGGTGTCACTCCTTCCAGGCTCTCCAACCCGGCGCCACGGTGACCACGGACACTTCCCTGATAGGGTGGGGGGGGCCACTTCCAGGGAAAGACTGTCCAAGGCACATGGTCCAGTCTAGAGGTCAACTTGCATGTCAATGTCCTGGAGTTGAGAGCAGTGCTGTTAGCATTGCAAGCATTCCATCCGCTCCTTCAGTCATGAATGATTGTTATCCAGTTGGACAACATGTCTGTCGTCTGGTACATAAACAGGGAGGGATCAAATCCTGTCCCCTATGTCGCGAGGCCATGAGAATTTGGCTTTGGGCAATAGCTTCCAGACGCTTTTTAATCGCAATGCATATCTCGGGGAGCTCCAACTTGATTGCGGACAGGCTGAGCAGATGCATTCTCTGTCCACACGAGTGGTCTCTCAATCCGAGCGTGACAGCAGAAATTTTCAGCCGTTGGGGCCAGCCATGCTGCAAGCTTTTCGCTTCCCCCTCAAACAAGAAATGCAGCAGCTACTTTTCCCTCTTCCCCCCTCATGGGGACTCACCGAGAGACACTTTGACTCACGATTGGCCAGCGAGTCTTCTCTATGCTTATCCTCAGTTACCTCTGATACCCCTTTTTCTAAGGAAAGCTGTTCGGTTGAGATGCAAAGTAATCCTCATTGCCCCTTTCTGGCCTCGTCAGGTGTTGTTTCCCTTCCTCCGACCTCATCTGTTACAACCTCCTTGGATCCTGGACACTCGTCAGGATATCTCACCCACAAGGGCTGACTCCCCCAAATCAATCCACTCTCAAGCTGACAGCTTGGCTTCTCCACTTACGTTAGTAGCCAGGCAGGAAACCCTCTCATCTGTCCGAGATATTATTCTGGCCTCCCATAAACCATCCACCAGAAAACTTTACAGAGACAAATGGAAAAGATTTACTATCTGGGCACATAATCGGATGTTAGACCCTTTTTCAACTCCTACAGCTGCTATTCTTCATTGTCTTTCTGAGTTGTTTGACAATGGAGCATCAGCTTCCACCATTCGAGTCCATTTAGCAGCCATTTCCAGTTGCCATAATGGCTCGGATGGAGTCCCTCTTATTTCAACCCAACTTTGCAAGACTTTTCTCAAGGAAATTTTCCATAGCAGACCTCCTGTCAGGCAGCCTGTGGAGCCATGGAATCTCTCCCGGGTTCTCCAGTCCCTCTCTACCCCCCCTTTGAGCCCGCTGTGACATGTGATCTAAAATTCCTGTCATGGAAATCTTTGTTTTGGGTAGCGGTCATATCTGAATTACAAGCATTATGCATCAAGAGCCCGTACCTGATCTTCCATAAGGACAGAGTATCACTTCGGACTAATCCATCCTTTCTCTCCAAGGTGGTTTCCAACTTCTCTATTAACCAGTCCATTGAACTCCGTGTATTTTTTCCCAACTATTCAAACAAGGGAGAATACTGCCTGCATTCATTGGACGTTCCTAGACAACTACGTTTCTACCTGGACAGAACTAAGTCCTTTCGCAAGTCGGACCAACTTTTCATTTCATTTTCTGGCCCTAGAATGGGGTGTGCTGCATCTAAAGGTACTTTATCAAAATGGCTTAGAGATTGCATTACCTTCTCATATTCTCTTACAAATGAATCTAAGCCTGCTCAAATTAAAGCTCACTCAACTAGGGCTATCGCAGCATCTGTTGCCTTCCACTCCAGGGCTTCCATGGATGACATCTGTGCAGCAGCCATTTGGGCTAAACCCCATACTTTCATCCAGCATTACAAATTGGATCTGGTCTCCAGGGGAAGAGCGTCCTTCGGCTCAATGGTTCTCAGGAATATTTTTCCATAAGGGCCACCCAGGTTCTCCAAGTAGCTTGGGATTCTGTCCCATCAGTGATGAATAGGAAGAAGATTAACCCTGAGATAAAGAAGTTATGTCTTACCATAATGTTCCATCTGAGTTATTGATCTTCCAGTCATCACACCCTCCCACCGTCCCCCACCAAAGGCTCCTGGCAGATGATCTGGGTCCTTGTGGTGTTTCGGGGTTTCTGCACAGAGATGGCCTCTGCCTTTCTGTTTCTTCTATATGTTGCATACAGACTCGATCGGAGGTAACTGAGAGAAGGGCATTGTGGATAGCAGCTTAGCTCGAGAGTTTTTGGTGTATGCGAGATTGGTATAAGGCCGACTTGGTTCTGAGGGCTCGGAACCAAACCAATCAGTGATGACTGGAAGAATATCAACAGCTCAGATGAAACGTTATAGTAAGATACAACTTTTTTCTCTGTTCTCAAAAGTACTGCTTCAGAGGGGAAAAATCTGTTTATTTGGAAAATAATGGCATCTTCTGATTCCAGAAGGATAATAGCAGACTTTTTGTGCCAGGGAAACTTAAGTTTAGTTACCTTTGACAGAAGTAGCTTTATATGACCTAGCATCCAAATGTGAGGATCCGGTGGGATTTCCATTTTAATAAATGTGTGGTGTAGTGTCTCTGCCTTCTCGCAGTATGGATTGATTGGTTTGGTTGTCCTAAAAATCAATGATAGAAGCCAAACTGGCTACTGCCAACAGCTGTTGGCAAGAGTTTATCCTTCTCATTCCAGATGGATGAAGGCATGTTATGTGAAAAATTGGGTAATGTAGACATTTGGGCAGTATCTTTTTATGTAACCTCCATATTCCTAATAGATCCATATCCCATAGATTCCAACCAACTTCTGTATTCTGTCTCAATGTTATTTATGAAACATTTGACTAGTTAAAAGGTCTTGCGTCATTGTGATAATATGAAGAGACCTTTATTTGGAAGAACACCGTTACATTATCTAACCAAAAGCAGTCCGAAATTGTTTTAATTCTGTATCTTAACATTTAGCACGTCCATGATATGCAAGTTTCAGGGAAAATCTTGCTCACAGGTTTCAGTGGAATTGAATTTTGAATTTGTCTTTAGTGGATTTCACAATATGTATGGAACATTTGTTGAATAAATGAATGACAATGTCTGGGATCTGGGGGCTAAAGCAGGTTAACAGTATAACCCGCACCCTAAAATAACTAAAATTATTGAAGAAGGTTAACTATAATGGTCAGCTTGGTGCAACCCCCTCACCCTAAAATAACTAAACAAAATATGTTAAAAAGTAGAGTATACCATTTACATATATTTACTCATAAATGAGGCAGATGTGTATTTTTCAGGATCAAGAGCTTGATATCCAACATAATTTTTGTCAGTTATGGTACTCTATTTTCTCCAAATCTTTGAACTTCATACCATGTTACACGCAGGTGTTATCACTGCATTCCTAGTAGAATAAAAAATTGCTTTCAGAAGTTAACTTCATTTTAAGTATGTTATGTGATCCACCAATATTTTTTTCACATGAGCAGTCGCATATATATTGCAAATTAGTGTTACATAACTTGGTAACTTGCGATTCGGTTTACACTGAATATCGTGCAAAATCAGAAAGCTTATGCGTATGTCCACTGTTTTTTTAATTTCAATTTCCTTAGACTTGTATTTAGAAAGTAATATTAGATTTGAAGTTGTTGGAAAAAACACAGTTTGAAATGAAAATCTAAACCAAAGGTTAACTGAAGTAGTGAGTGTGGTAAAGGAGATAAAAGAATTGTATATGGGATCTAAAATGGAAGGCACAGACTACATAGAAATGAGTGGAGTTTGAGAACAGTACATGCAGAATAATGATCAGGTGGAGGAGATATGTTAAAGGGAAGGTAGGAATGGAATAGTTTAATGTTGCACTGAGTGATGATTGTGAAAAAAAAACATGTATAGTGCATGAAAATGAAAAATGTTTGCTATGCTTTATCTGTTTGTATGTGTAACTACATCACTGTCTACAACATAGGCATTTAATAAAGGTGTTAAGAAATGAGATAAAGTGCATTCTTGCCTGACCCCCAGCATATGTTCCTCTTTAATACTCTCTGATGTTAGACTCGGATGTTAGTGACATTTGACTTGGTCACCATCTTCTTCGCAGTGCAGAGCCTGTTGTCTGTATATCCAAACCTAACACTGCAGAATTTCTGCCACAAGACCCAAATCCCAAACATTTTCACTGGCAATTCTGTCATTGCACAATAGCCTGTGGTCACTACATCTGACCCTGATAGCATAGAAGCTGTGCTACAAAGCCCAACTTCCAAAAATATTCAGTGAAAATTTTGTTATTGTACAATGTAAGCAAATTTAACATGAAGAATTTTGCTGTGTGTATTATCTTCAGCTAGTCAAATATGTGCCTGCCCTGTGCTGGAAGGGGACTGTAACACCCTCCCTCCTATAAAAGAGTAGTCCTTACACTCTGTTTACTAAGTTGGCCACTGTCCTTTCTCTTAACCATTGGATTACACTGTATATGCCAGTTACTTAGTATCCTTAGCTGCCTGGTTTCTGCATTCAGGAAATGAAAGAAAACCCGCTCTGCTTTGTGCGTCTGTGTTAATTGCTTTGTACTGGCCAAAAACTGATTACTGTCTGTTATAATATGACCTGAAGGTGGAAGCCTGCGCTAGCCTGTTTTGCTCCATTACCCTACCTGCATTTTCCACCCATCCACTCTTGCTCTGCTTTTATTACTTCTACTTCCCACATACACATTTCACTTCTGACTCTTATTCTCTAACCCTCCTTAAACAACTTTACTACTACCATATAAGCAGTCTTTTTTTTACTTAATTCCCAACTTCCGTTTAATCTTTTAGCACCATTTCCAGCTGCCTTTGTCTATACTGCTTTGTACTATATCCATTCATATTCATTGTGTCGTCCCGTCTCTGGCCAGTAATTAGGGAGCCTGAATTCTCACTACTGACAGTGGAGAGTGACGTTCACTTGGAGCAAAAATAGATACACCCAGTATTTCAAGATGCAGCTCTCTGCATCAAGCACAGTTTCCCTTAAGAGCACACAGGGAACACACACAGTCCGGTGTCTGGATTTCTCTGCCTCCCTACAGGTCCTCAATTAAGACTCCCCACTGCCACAGCTATAGAGTTGAGTCTTCAGCAGTGTGTCCAAGCCAGGTCCTGCAGCACTCTGTCTGTGAAACCAGTGCTTCATGTCCCTGCTCCCAAGCCACTGGCACACCCTCTCTTTGAAATATGATTTACACACACACACACACACACACACACACACACACACACACACACCTCGGAAAGGCTGGCACAAGTTATCCAGTTATACTGTGTGAAGCTGATATTAGGACAGATGGCAGTTTGACCAACAGCAAGGCTTTCAGGAGTGGCCAGAGTTGCCACCAAATATATAGAAGGTACTCTCAGAGATTAAAATATCCCCCTAAGGGACCAGCCACAGTAAAAAGTTTAAATGCATTTAATACTAAATAAGTACATGAAAATACTAAATGTCTATTTACGGTAAACACCAAAGTTTCAATCACAGGAAATATTAAAAAAATAACACCGGTGCAGAAAAACAGTACCTAATTAGCCTCACTATATTTTCCTGACTGTTCTAAAGAATTGTTATCCCGTGGTTACTTACTAGAGCTAGACAAGATGACGTAGGTAAGTCAGGTTACAAAAACTGACTGCTCTGAGACTTCTCATCTGGTATTAAAACATAAATTTTGTCCTAGATTACAGAATGACATTGCATACATCTGGTCTTCTGACTTGCGGATCCCATGCTGCCCCATTGCTAAAAACTGCCAGGATTTAGCACATATGTGTTAACACTCTCACTCTCTCTCACTCTCTCTCTCACTCTCTCACTCTCTCTCACTCTCTCTCACTCTCTCACTCTCTCTCACTCTCTCTCTCTCTCTCTCACTCTCTCTCACTCTCTCTCTCACTCTCTCTCTCACTCTCTCTCACTCTCTCTCACTCTCTCTCTGTCGATGTCTCTCTCTATCACACACACTCACCTTAGCAGCCAAGTGCTACGGATGTGCGAAACGCTCCGCATTTGTGATAGATTAAGCCCATTGTTCTGCAATGAGCAGCTGTTACTCCACTTTGTGACTTTAGGGATCTTGCGATAAAGAACAGAGTCTGCTGGGCTTGGTTTCTGCTAAGTGTATCATTTATTCTCAGACTGTGTCATTGTTTTGCATTACTGTAAATACAGGCGTCTGCATTTACAACTGCCATTTTTTGTATAGCTACAAGTAACAATGTTATTTCTGAAGGATCGGATGACTGCAATTAAAGTAGCGAGACACAATAAAGAGAGTTGTAAGGCGTACAACATTTAAAGCCGCAGGATATCTGTTCAAGAAGGTTACATGAAAATGTCAATGCTGACTGGCTTAGGGATACATATGAGCTTTGTTTGAATGCTTGTATTTTTTTTTTATTCAGTGTTTTTACTTGGCATGCCGCTCGGTTACTCTGATGTTAAACCGAAGAATAGTAATGTCATATTTAGTACTCTATGAAACAGTAGTAAATGTAATTGATGTGCTTACTTATAGTTGAATAATAAAATAAAAAAATCAGGCTACTGCCCCCCCTTCACACACATACTTTGGAGGAAATAAAGATAATCTCTGATTCCCTGCAGTCAGCTAAGTGACATAAGAGATGCATTGTTCTACCTTCTTGACAGGCTGGGGCAAAGTGGATATCAAAGAACAGTCAGTTCCTAGATATGCTGTGCTTCTGCGTCTTAGCACTCAACTGCTCTCTTATTTGGGAGAATTTCTGTCCCTGGTAGTTTCTGTTCCTAAAGAGATTAATGGCTTAAGCTTAAAACACTGTAGGTCTGCTATCAGGCAAGTATGAAACAGATACAAAATGAGTAATAAGTTCTGTAGACAAAAAGGGAGACAACTGGCCATAATTC